>NC_091983.1:223065307-223264807 GCF_044704955.1 Pristiophorus japonicus
GTAAAGCTTTTCCTGCACCGTTACAAGGAGTGTGAGGGAGAGATGGGCGAGCTTCCCCAGATTATGGGAGTGGTGTTGCTGCCTTTTATAGAATAGTGGAATGATACGTCACAGAAGGAGGCTCTTTGTAGAGTGATCCAATTAATCCCAGTGCCCCGCTCATTCCCCATTGCTCTGCAATTCTTTTCCTTTCAAGGATATATCCATTTGTCTTTTAAAAGTTACAGTTGAATCTGCTTCCACCACCATTATAAACAGTTCATTCAAAATCGCAATAACTCGCTGCGTAAAAAAACACATATCACCTCTGGTTCTTTTGCCAATCATCTTAAATCTGTGTCCTCTGGTTACCAACCCTTCTGCCAATGGGAACAATTTCTTCTTATTTATTCTAGCGAATCCCCTCGTGATTAACCCTTCATGACCATGAACACCTCTATCAAATCTCCTCTTAACCTTCTCTGCTCCAAGGAGAACAACCCCAGCTTCTCCAGTCTATCCACATAACTGAAGTCCGTCATCCCTGGAACCATTCTCCGTAAATCTCTTGTCTCCAGCGCAGTGCTGAGGGAGCGCTGCACCGTCGGGAGTTGCGATCTTTCGGACGAGATGTTAAACCGAGGCCCCGTCTGCTCTCTCAGCTGGATGTAAAAGAACCCATGGCACTTTTTCGAAGAAGAGCAGGGGAGTTCTCCCCGGTGTCCTGGCCAATATTTATTCCTCAATCACCACAACAAAAACAGATTATCTGGTCATGATCACATTGCTGGTTGTGGGAGCTTGCTGTGCGCAAATTGGCTGGCGGGCTTTCCACAATTCAACAGTGGCTACACTCCAAAAATACTTCATTGGCTATGAAGCACATTGAGCCATCTGGTGATCGTGAAAGGCACTATATAAATGCAAGTCTTTCTTCTGCATCCATTCCAGGGGCTTAACATCCTTCCTAAAGTGTGGCGCCCAGAACTGGTGCTCAGCTGAGGACTAACTAGTGATTTACAAAGGTTTAGCATAGCTTCCTTACTGACGTACTCTACTCCTCTCATAAAGAAGGCAAGGATCCCAAATGCTTTTTTAACAGCTTTATCAACTTGTCTTGCCACTTTCAAAGATTCGTGTACAGAAACCACCGAAAAGTTAAACATTGCAGCGCGTGGATTGAAACCGGGGCCCCATGGGCTCTACCACTGAGAAACATCCCCACCACTGAAACTGAATTCAAATTCCCAAAGTGCCATCGTGGGATTGGAACAAACTTTCTCTGAATTATTAGACCAGGTCTCTGGATTACTATTGTAATAACAGGACTACTGCACATTGCCCGTAGAGTAGAGACTGTCGTCTTTTGGCCTCAGTGACCCAGTGATTGCACTAACCAGTGACCACACTGACCAGTCATCCCAATAACCAGTGACCACATTGACCTAATGATTCCACTAACCATTGACTGCATTGCTTAATGATTCCACTAACCAGTGGAGCACTGACCAATGATTCAACTAACCAGTGACTACAGTGATCTTGTGATTCCACTAACCAGTGATTCCACTAAATAGTGACTGCACTGACCCAGTGATTCCACTAATCAGTGATTCCACTAACCAGTGACTGCACTGACTAGTGATTCCACTAACCAGTGTCCTTACTGACCAGTGATTCCACTAACCATTGTTCTTACTGACCACTGATTTCACTAACCAGTGACCACACTGACCCCCAGTGATTCCACTAACCAGTGTTCTTACTGACCACTGATTCCACTAACCAGTGACCGCACTGACCAGTGATTCCACTAACCAGTGACCACACTGACCCAGTAATTCCACTAATCAGTGTCCTTACTGACCAGTGATTCCACTAACCAGTGTTCTTACTGACCACTGATTGCACTAACCAGTGACTGCACTGACCCAATGATTCCACTAACCAGTGACCGCACTGACCAGTGATTCCACTAACCAGTTTTTTTTCTGACCACTGATTCCACTAACCAGTGGCCGCACTGACCCAGCGATTCCACTAACCAGTGACCGCACTGACTAGTGATTCCACTAACCAGTGACCGCAGTGACCCAATAATTTCACTTACCAGTAACCAGTGATTCCATTAACCAGTGGGTGGCAGTATTGATTAAAGATACAATTATAGCTGTGAGGAGGGATGATATTTTAGAAGGATCATCAAATGAGGCGATATGGGTTGAACTAAAGAACAAAAAAGGGACAATCACACTGCTGGGAGTGTACTATAGACCCCCAAACTCTCTGAGGGAGAGAGAAGAGCAAATTTGTAGGCACATTTTTTCAAGTGCAAAAACAATAGGGCAGTAATAGTGGGGGATTTCAATTACCCGACTATTAACTGGGATACAATCAGTGTGAAGGTACAGAGGGCACAGAATTCCTAAAATGCATTCTGGAGAACTTTTTCAGCCAATACGTAGCAAGCCCAACAAGGGGGGATGGGGGGGGGGGGAGTGGTTCTGGATTTAGTTTTAGGGAATGAAGCTGGGCAGGTGGCAGGAGTAGCAGTGGGAGAGCATTTTGGTGGTAGTGGTCATAATTCAGTTAGTTTTAGCTAATTATGGATAAGGACAAAGATAAAACAGGAGTAAGGGTTCTAAATTGGGGGAAAGCCAATTTTACGAGGCTGAGAAGTGATTTAGCAAAAGTGGTCCGGAAACAGTTACTTGAATTTAAATCAGTGCCAGAGCAGTGGGAGGCATTCAAGAGGGAGGTACATGGAGTTCAGGGTCAACATGTTCCCACAAAGAAAAAGGGTAGAACTGCCAAATTTAGAGCCCCCTGAATGACAAGGTGCATATAGGGTAAGATAAGGCAAAAAAAGTAAAGCCGATGTCAGATATTGTGAGCTCAATACTGCAGATAGCCTGGAAGAGTGTAGAAAGCGCAGGGGTAAAATTAAGAAGGAAATTAGGAAAGCATGAAAAAATATTGGCAAGTAGAATCAAAGAAAACCCAAAGATGTTTTACAATTACATAAAGAGCAAGAGGATAACGAAGGAAAGAGTACGGCCTATTAGGGATTTATGTGTGGAGGTGGAAGATGTGGGTAAGGTACTTATAATACTTCCCGACGTTGAAGTTCAGGAGGAAGATATATTGGATGGGATAAACGTCGTAAGAGAGGGAGTTTTAAGAGGTTAAGCATCCATGAAAATAGATAAATTGCCAGGACCAGATTAAATATATCCGAGGCTACTAAAGGAAGCAAGGGAGGAAATTGCAGAGGCTCTGACCATCATTTTCCAACCCTCCCTGGCTACAGGAGTGGTGCCAGAGAATTGGAGAACTGCTAACATTGTACATTGCTTAAAAAGAGAGGAAGGGATAAACTGAGTAATTACAGGCCAATTAGTTTAACCTCAGTTGTAGGCTAATTATCGGAATCAATTCTGAGAGTCAGTATAAACCTTCATTTAGAAAGACACAGATTAATCAAGGACCGTTAGCATGGATTTGTTAAGGAAAGGTCGTGTCTGACTAATTTGATTGAGTTCTTTGAGGAGGCAACAAGGAGGATTGATGCAGACTGTGCATTTGATGTAGTTTACATGGATTTTCACAAGGCTTTTGACAAGGTCCCACATGGCAGACTGGTCAAAAAAGTGAAAGCCCATGGGATCCCAGGGAGACTGGCAAATTGGATCCAAAATTGGCTCAGTGGCAGGAAGCAAACATTAATGGTTGAGGGGAGTTTTTGTGACTGGAAGGCTGTTTCCAGTGAAGTTCCACAGGGCTCAGTACTAGGTCCCGTACTTTTTGTAGTAGATATTCATGATTTAGACTTAAATGTAGGGGGCATGATAAAGAAATTTGCAGATGTTACAAAAATTGGTCGTGTGGTTGACAGTGAGGAGGGAAGCTGTAGACTGCAGGAAGATATCGATGAACTAGTCAGTTGGACAGAAAAGTGGCAAAATGGAATTAAATCTGGAAAACTGTGAAGGAATGGCCCAGAAATCCTGGCCTCCCTGGGTCCGTATGGAGTGTGTGCGGACCCGGGAAGGCAGCGCAAAAGCCAATTTTCAGCACACAATGCGCTTGCGCTGAAAACCGGCTTTTCCGATTTGTCAAACTTTGACAGGTCCTCTGTATCTCCACAGCCGGGATATTCGCATGGGCAAGATTGCAGTATTTACCCATATCTTGCCCAGCGGATGTCCTGAAAACTCTTGCGCCGAGTAAAAGCAGGCGTAAGAGTTTTAAAACATAGTAAAATAACATTTTAAAATCACATTTTAATGTTAAAAACCTTGCCCACTAAAGTACATAAGAACATAAGAATTAGGAACAGGAGTAGGCCATCTAGCCCCTCGAGCCTGCTCCGCCACTCAACAGGATCATGGCTGATCTGGCCGTGGACTCAGCTCCACTTACCCGCCCGCTCCCCGTAACCCTTAATTCCCTTATTGGTTAAAAATCTATCTATCTGTGATTTGAATATATTCAATGAGCTAGCCTCAACTGCTTCCTTGGGCAGAGAATTCCACAGATTCACAACCCTCTGGGAGAAGAAATTCCTTCTCAACTCGGTTTTAAATTGGCTCCCCCGTATTTTGAGGCTGTGCCCCCTAGTTCTAGTCTCCCCGACCAGTGGAAACAACCTCTCCGCCTCTATCTTGTCTATCCCTTTCATTATTTTAAATGTTTCTATAAGATCACCCCTCATCCTTCTGAACTCCAACGAGTAAAGACCCAGTCTACTCAATCTATCATCATAAGGTAACCCCCTCATCTCCGGAAACAACCTAGTGAATCGTCTCTGTACCCCCTCCAAAGCCAGTATATCCTTCCTCAAGTAAGGTGACCAAAACTGCACGCAGTACTCCAGGTGTCGCCTCACCAATACCCTGTACAGTTGCAGCAGGACCTCCCTGGTTTTGTACTCCATCCCTCTCGCAATGAAGGCCAACATTCCATTCGCCTTCTCTAAAATAAGTTTATTTTAAACCATAATCAAAAAACTTTTTTAAAAAATCGGAAAAATATATATTTTTTAAAAGGCATTTATTAACTTTAATTTAAATTAATTTTAAATATGCAGTGTATTTTTTCTATTTTTTTACTTGTGTTTGGGGGGTGTTTCTCAATCATAATAATGAGAATTCCAGCTTACGGGGTTCCCATTATTATGAATGAGAAAATACTGTTCCTGGATTGGCTACCCAGTGCCATGTGACTCCAACTCCAGCATACGGACACGCGCTGCGATGCGCAGGGAGGGAAGGCCTCAGGACCGGGATCTCTTGTGGGCGCAGCAGGGACAGGTAGGTGCGCATCTTTTTTTAACTACTTAACCACGGGAAGCGAAGGAGTGGGATTTCTCGTGGGCGCAGCAGGGACAGGTAGGTGCGCATCTTTTTTTAACTACTTAACCACGGGAAGCGAAGGAGTGGGATTTCTCGGCCAAGATATTTGGGGAGGGACAACAAGGCAAGGGAATACACGATAAATGGGAGGTATGGAGGAATAGAGTATATGACCACAGATCCATAACGGTAGCAGGATATGCTGATAAGGCATAAGTTAAAAAGGCATATGGAATGCTTTCCTTTATTAGCCGAGGCATAGAATATAAGAGCAGGGAAGTTATACTAGAACTGCATACACACTGGTTAGGCCACAGCTAGAGTACTGCGTGCAGTTCTGGTCACCACATTACAGGAAGGATGTGATTGCACTAGAGAGGGTGCAGAGGAGCTGTACAAGGATGTTGCCGGGACTGGAAAACTTTAGCTATGAGGAAAGGCTGGGGTTCTTTTCCTTGGAACAGAGGAGGCTGAGGGGAGACCTCATTGAGTTGTATAAAATTATGAGGGATCTAGATAGGAACAAACTATTTCCCATAACAGAGGGGTCAATTACCAGGAGGCATAGATTTAAAGTAATTGGGGGGAGGTCTAGAGGAGATATGAGGGGAAATTTCTCCACCCAGAGGGTGGTGGGGATATGGAACTCACTGCCTGAAAGGGTGATAGAGGCAGAAACCCTCAACACATTTAAAAAGGTCATCATCATCATCAGAGGCAGTCCCTCGGAATCGAGGAAGACTTGCTTCCACTCCTGAAGTGAGTCCTTTGGTGGCTGAACAGTCAAATACGAGAGCCACAGACCCTGTCACAGGTGGGACAGATAGTCATTGACGGAAGGGGTGGGTGGGACTGGTTTGCCGCACGCTCTTTCCGCTGCCTGCACTTGATTTCTGCATGCTCTCCGCATTGAGACTCGAGGTGCTCAGCGCCCTCCCGGATGCACTTCCACCACTTAGGGCGGATGTGCACTTGGATGTGCACTTACAGAGCCGTAACCTACAGGGCTACAGACCAAGAACCGGAAAGTGGGATTAGGCTGGATAGCTCTTTTTCGACTGGCACTGACACGATGGGCTGAATGGCCTCCTTCTGTGTTTTAATTGTTTAATGATTCTATGAACCAGTGACCACAGTGACTCTGTGATTCCACTAACCAGTGACCACACTGACCCAGTGATTCCACTAACAAGAGACTGCACTGACCAGTGATTCCATTAACCAGTCACCACACAGACCAGTGATTCTACAAACCAGTGACTGCACTGACCAATGATTCCACTAACCAGTGATTCCACTAACCAGTGATCCTACTGACGCAGTGATTCCACTAACCAGTGACCGCACTGTCCAGTGATGAAAGTGAAGATTGCCCTGACCCCTAACCACAATCATTTGCTTGCCTTTTGCCTGACGTGTGTAAGTGGGAGGAGGGGTTGAATTGAGTACTGCCTGCCCCGCCACTTCTCCCTCTCTCCAGTCGGTGGCGATGTAGCCCACAAAGTTGTGAGCTCCTTGTGTCGGCTTTTCACCAGGAACCTTGGGGGTGGAACTTTGGCTCAGGCACGATGATAATGACCTTGCTGCATCGCCTTTGGCCAATCATCTTGCGAGTATGCACACACCCCCTGGACCAGAGCCAGAGAGCTACTGCACTGAAATCAGCCAAAGTGATTACATCAGTCACTGAGGGCAGCATCAGTAACCACTCAAATAGATTGCTAATATCTGGAGTGTGTGTGAGTGAGTGATTCTGAGTGTGTGAGAGTGTGTGTGAGAGTGTGTTTGTGAGTGAGAGTTTGTGTGAGTGTGTGTGGATTTGAGAGTGTGTCCGTTTGTGAGTGTGTGTGAGTGTGTGTGCATGTGAGTGAGCGTGTGAGTATGTGAGTGAATGTGTGTGTGAGTGTGCTTGAGTGAGTGTGTGCGTGTGTGTGTCACTGTGCTTTGCCAGCGTGTGTGTGAGTGTGTGTGAATGAGTGTGTGTGAGTGAGTGTGAGTGTGAGTGAGGTGTGTGAGAGTGTGAATGCGTGTGTGAGTATGAGTGTGTGTGTGTGAGTGTGTGTGAGGTGTGTATGTGTGAGAGAGTGTATGTTTGTGTGTGTGTGAGAGTGTGATTGTGTTCGTGAGTGAGTGTGTATGAGTCTGAGTCTGTGAGTGAGTGTGAGTCTGTATGAGTGTGTGAGTGTGAGTCTGTGTGAGTGTGAGTGTGTGTGAGTGTGTGAATGTGTGTGTGAGTGTGAGTGTGTGTGTGAGTGTGTGTGTGAGTATGAGTGTGAGTCTGTGTGAGTGTGTGTTTGTGTGTGTGTGAGTGTGTTGAGGTCAATTAACAAATGGATTTAAATATCTTGAGATGGTTAACCGTTATATGCCTGGTTCCTCAGGGGTGTAGAACAGGTGACGAGTGTGGTCAGTGCTTCAATGCTGGGGATGTTGGCCTGGTTAAGGACGCTAACGTTTGTGGGTCTGTTCTCCCAGGGGATTTGTAGGATCTTGCGGAGACATCGTTGGCGATATTTCTCCAGCGATTTGAGATGTCTACTGTACATGGTCCATGTCTCTGAGCCATACCGGAGGGCGGGTATTACTACAGCCCTGCAGACCGTAAGCTTTGTGCCAGTTTTGAGGACCTAATCTTCGAACACTCTCTTCCTCAGGCGACCGAAGGCTGTGCTGGTGCACTGGACCTCATCGTCGATGTCTGCTCTTGTTGATAATAGGATCCCGAGGTATGGAAAGTAGTCCACACTCGACCAGCTCCGTTGGGCGGGCCACATTGTTTGCATGCCTGACACAAGACTCCCAAAGCAAGTGCTCTACTCGGAACTCCTAGACGGCAAGCGAGCCCCAGGTGGGCAGAGGAAACATTTCAAGGACACCCTCAAAGCCTCCTTGATAAAGTGCAACATCCCCACCGACACCTGGGAGTCCCTGGCCAAAGACCGCCCTAAGTGGAGGAAGATCATCCGGGAGGGCTCTGAGCACCTCGAGTCTCGTTGCAGAAACCAAGCGCAGGCAACGGAAGGAGCATGCGGCAAACCAGACTCCCCACCCACCCTTTCCTTCAACCACTGTCTGTCCCACCTGTGACAGAGACTGTAATTCCCGTATTGGACTGTACAGTCACCTAAGAACTCACTTTTAGAGTGGAAGCAAGTCTACCTCGATTTCGAGGGACTGCCTATGATGATGAGAACATGTGTTGTGTGCTGTTACTGCCTGAAACAACTGCAGCAATCTGTGCTGATATGGCCCCAACTCTCGAAGGGGTGGAGTGGACATGGCGGGGGGGGAATCGGGTGGGGAGTTACAGCATGGCAACTGGTGATGGGGAGAGAGGGAACAGGAGGCAAGCGCGTAGGGAGAGAATCCCAGCACGCAGGGGCTGAAGGGTCTGTCAGGATTTTTATTGTAAATGTAAATACCTGTGATTTTGGGGAACGGGTTTTCAGATTTTATTGATAGTTCTGGTGTCCTCAATATAAAAAAAGGATATGGAGACACTGGGGATAGTGCAAGACGTTTTACATGGACCATACCTGAACTGGGAGGTTATAAATATCAGGAATGATTGAACAGGCTGGAAAATGTTGTCTAGAAAAGAGAAGGCTGAGAGATGGCCTGATAGAGATCGTTAAGATTTTGAAAGGGTTTGATCGGGTAAACGTAGAGAAGATGTTTTCACTTGCGGGGTAACTAAAACTAGGTGACATAAATATAAGATAGTCTCTAATAAATCCATTAGGGAAATCAGGAGAAATATCTTTACTCAGAGAGTGGTTAGAATGTGGAACTCGCTGCCACAGGGAGGAATTGAGGCAGGTAGCATCGTTGCATTTAAGGGGAAGATAGATAAATGCACGAGGGAAAAAGGAATCGAGGGTTATGCTGATAGGGTGAGGTGAAGTACGGTGGGAGGAGGCTGGTTTGGAGCATAAACACCGGCATAGACCGGTTGGGCTGAATGGTCTGTTTCTGTGCTGTAAAATTCTATGTTAAAAAAAAGGGAGAAATTCAGTTTTTATTTTGAACATCGCGAACACTGAAGGACATCAGCAAGGGGCTGAAAAAAGATACAGCACAAGATAAGGGTCGAGCTGCAATTATTCACACTGCCTACCGACACCACTTTATGGGCTATCCATCAGACGCTCCCTCGACAATGAAAGTAAAATTGGAGTGGATACTGTTGTAGCTCCGACCTTTTACCAGTCACTACTATGGTGGGGCAACAAAAACTGTGGAAAACGATACATGGGGCACAGCTAAAATCTTACTTTTAGTAAACAATGTGTTGTGCTAGGAACTTAGTCAGCCTTTGATTGCTGACCTCAGTCAATCAGTGTGGAAACTATCAGTGCAGACGTCAGTGCTCCAAAAGAAAATTGGAAAAGTGTCTGAAGGAAAAAACATTTGGAAAGCTATTGGGAAAAGGGTGGGGGAGTGGGACTAGCTGAAGTGCTCTTGCAGAGAGCCGGCACAGGCTCGAGGGGCCGAATGGCCTCCTTCCGTGCCGTAACCATTCTCTGGGGCCGAAATTGGAGAACTTACCAGCCACTGCCGCCCACTGCCACAGACATTCCTCTGCTCGAGCCGCCCAGTGGCACTTTCGACGTGGACTGGAGTGGGCGGGAGGGGAGAGCCACTGGGAAGCACCCGCTGACGTCAGCAGACGGCTGATGTGCGTAATACACTCCCGCTCACCGAGAAGCCATATTCACACGGGCCGGAGTCAGCAGTAGGATGGCGCTGGACCACTTCGTGCAGGCAGCTCAGTCCTCAACGGTAAGTGTGAAGATAGAAAATAGGCGCAGGAGTAGGCCATTCGGCCCCTCGAGCCTGCACCGCCATTCAATAAGATCATGGCTGATCATTCACCTCAGTACCCCATTCCTGCTTTCTCTCCATACCCCTTGATCCCTTTAGCCGTAAGAGCCATATCTAACTCCCTCTTGAATATATCCAATGAACTGACATCAACAACTCTCTGCGGCAGGGAATTCCACAGGTTAACAACTCTCTGAGTGAAGAAGTTTCTCCTCATCTCAGTCCTAAATGGCTTACCCCTTATCCTTAGACTATGTCCCCTGGTTCTGGACTTCCCCAACATCGGGAACATTCTTCCTGCATCTAACCTGTCCAGTCACGTCAGAATTTTATACATTTCTATGAGATCCCCTCTCATCCTTCTAAACTCCAGTGAATACAAACCCAGTCAATCCAGTCTCTCCTCATATGACAGTCCAGCCATCCCAGGAATCAGTCTGGTGAACCTTCGCTGCACTCCCTCAATAGCAAGAATGTCCTTCCTCAGATTAGGAGACCAAAACTGAACACAATATTCCAGGTGTGGCCTCACTAAGGCCCTGTACAACTGCAGTAAGACCTCCCTGCACCTATACTCAAATCCCCTAGCCATTGCCTTCTTCACCGCCTGCTGTAAAAAAGGTTAGTGAAGTTTATTTAAATTATTTCTTTACAGGTACTTATCTGGATGGAGTCCCCTGAAGGTTGTCAAATGTTTTTTTTTTGATGCGTTTTATTTTTACCTCATCGACCCTCCGTGGACCCGACTCCATCCTTGGCAGCACTTGGACGGCAAGTGCCTCTGCCGCTGAGATTGGGAGCTCCCGCCCGCTGCCGCTCAGATTGGTGGCGTACGTCATTGAGCTGACACTCGAGGGACCTGGGTGATGAAAGCCCGCCCAAAGTGCCGTCAGGGACTTCGACGGCCATCGGCTATCCCTTGGGCGGCACTGCGGTGGGCGAGGGCCTTCATCAAATTCGGGCCCGAGGACACTATGATTCCACTCTTAATTAAAAATGCACAACTGCCTTTTAAATACAGTATAAAGAAAATGATCCAGGACCCTTTAAAGATACAAGTATCAGCCATGGCTCAGTGGGTAGAACACTCGCCTCTGAGTCAGACATTCATGGGTTCAGGTCCCACTCCAGAGACTCGGGCTCAAACATCGAGGCTAATGCTCCAGTGCTGCACTGTTGGAGGTGCTGCCTTTCGGATAAGACGTTAAACCAAGGCTCTGTCTGCTCTCTCAGGTGGACGTAAAAGATCCCACGGCCACTAGAGCAGGGGAGTTATTCCCAGTGTCCTGGCCAATATTTATCCCACTGGGCAGGCCACATTGTCCGCATGCCTGACACGAGACTCCCAAAGCAAGCGCTCTACTCGGAACTCCTACACGGCAAGTGAGTCCCAGGTGGGCAGAGGAAACATTTCAAGGACACCATCAAAGCCTCCTTGATAAAGTGCAACATCCCCACCAACACCTGGGAGCCAAAGACCGCTCTAAGTGGAGGAAGTGCATCCGGGAGGGCGCTGAGCACCTCGAGTCTTGTCGCTGAGAGCATGCAGAAAGCAAGCGCAGGCAGCGGAAGGAGCGTGTGGCTAACCAGTCCACCCACCCTTTCCCTCAACCACTGTCTGTCCCACCTGTGACAGAGATTGTAATTCCCGTATTGGACTGCACAGCCACCTGAGAACTCACTTTTAGAGTGGAAGCAAGTGTTCCTCAATTTTGAGGGACTGCCTATGATGATGACGATTTATCCCTCAATCAACATCGCCATTGAGTGTGGAGGATTCTCCCGCACAAGAGATTGGTGTGCAAAGTCAAAGTACGTGGTATTGGGGATAATGTACTGACGTGGATAGAGAACTGGTTGGCAGACAGGAAGCAGAGAGTCGGGATAAACGGGTCCTTTTCAGAATGGCAGGCAGTGACTAATGGAGTGCCGCAGGGCTCAGTGCTGGGAGCCCAGCTATTTACAATATACATTAACGATTTGGATGAAGGAATTGAGTGTAATATCTCCAAGTTTGCAGATGACACTAAACTGGGTGGCGGTGTGAGCTGTGAGGAGGACGCTAAGAGACTGCAGGGTGACTTGGACTGGTTACGTGAGTGGACAAATGCATGGCAGATGCAGTATAATGTGGATAAATGTGAGGTTATCCATTTTGGGGGCAAAAACACGAAGGCAGAATATTACCTGAATGGTGGCAGATTAAGCAAAGGGGAGGTGCAACGAGACCTGGGTGTCATGGTTCATCAGTCATTGAAAGTTGGCATGCAGGTACAACAGGCGGTGAAGAAGGCAAATGGTATGTTGGCCTTCATAGCTAGGGGATTTGAGTATAGGAGCAGGGAGGTCTTACTGCAGTTGTATAGGGCCTTAGTGAGGCCTCACCTGGAATATTGTGTTCAGTTTTGGTCTCCTAATCTGAGGAAGGACGTTCTTGCTATTGAGGGAGTGCAGCGAAGGTTCACCAGACTGATTCCAGTGATGGCTGGACTGTCATATGAGGAGAGACTGGATTAAATGGGCCTTTATTCACTGGAGTTTAGAAGGATGAGAGGGGATCTCATAGAAACGTATCAGATTCTGATGGGACTGGACAGGTGAGATGCAGAAAGAATGTTCCCGATGTTGGGGAGGTCCAGAACCAGGGGACGCAGTCTAAGGATAAGGGGTAGGCCATTTAGGACTGAGATGAGGAGAAACTTCTTCACTCAGAGAGTTGTTAACCTGTGGAATTCCCTACCGCAGAGAGTTGTTGATGCCAGTTCATTGGATATATTCAAGAGGGAGTTAGAAACATAGAAACATAGAAAATAGGTGCAGGAATAGGCCATTCGGCCCTTCTAGCCTGCACCGCCATTCAATGAGTTCATGGCTGAACATGCAACTTCAGTACCCCATTCCTGCTTTCTCACCATACCCCTTGATTCCCCTAGTAGTAAGGACTTCATCTAACTCCTTTTTGAATATATTTAGTGAATTGGCCTCAACAACTTTCTGTGGTAGAGAATTCCACAGGATCACCACTCTCTGGGTGAAGAAATTCCTCCTCATCTCGGTCCTAAATGGCTTCCCCCTTATCCTTAGACTGTGTCCCCTGGTTCTGGACTTCCCCAACATTGGGAACATTCTTCCTGCATCTAACCTGTCTAACCCCGTCAGAATTTTAAACGTTTCTATGAGGTCCCCTTTCATTCTTCTGAACTCCAGTGAATACAGTGAATAGATATGGCCCTTACAGCTAAAGGGATAAAGGGGTCTGGAGAGAAAGCAGGAAAGGGGTACTGAGGGAATGATCAGCCATGATCTTATTGAATGGTGGTGCAGGCTCGAAGGGCTGAATGGCCTACTCCTGCATCTATTTTCTATGTTTCTATGTTTCTGCTCCCCTTCGAATTGTGGCGTATGATCTTTTGCACAAAGTCTGGGTCTAACATCTCGCGACGAGAGACGCCCAGCCCGGTCAGTGCCAGCGCTGGAGTGTCGGGCCTGGATCACGTGCTCAAGTGACGGAGTGGGGCTGTAACCCAGGGCTTTCAGGCACAGAGCATAACTGCCGAGCCAAGGTCGAAGGTCAGTACGGAGACAGAGAGAAGGGGCAGAGAGGGAGAGAGAGAGTAAACACTCCGAGTGTGAGCGACAGCTGGAGCACGTCAGTAGGAAGGGGTTTAAGTCCGTGGCACTGGACTAATTTAGGAAACAGATGGACCGTGTAAGAGTCTCCCTTCATCCAAACTGGTCTGTCGGTCGTTGACACCTGGCAGGATTAAAGTAACAAACAGAGTTAAAAAATATCGCAAAGTAGGGAGCATCTGAAGTTGTCCCACAGCCTGCTCTCAGTGCTGCACTGGGTAAACACTCACTGGCGATGTGATTGAGGGATGTGATTGGCCAGGACACCGGGGATAACTCGCCGGCTCTTCTTCAAAATAGTGGCCGTGGGATCTCTTACGTCCACCTGAGAGAGCAGACGTGGCCTCGGTTTAACGTCTCATCCAGGTCAGAACAGCCACACCGAGTGGGTACGCCGGTGGCATTTCGGAACACGGGATTTTAATCACGCAAATGTCCATGGGGTCGTCCCAAACCACCGGCTTACCCGCGGCGCAAGGACGGCGCAAACCCAGGCAGGAACGGCAAAAAACAGCTCGGCTTATCGCCCGCCCAGGATTCCCAGCCGCGATTGTAGTCAGGCAGGGACCATTGTGTCTCAACCCTCTGTATAAACCCCCTGAACCCCTCGATTAGATTCCAGTCTGTAATCACCCCCAGGTATCCATTATTCTAAATATAAACCCCCTGAAGCCCTCGATTAGATTCCAGCCTGTAATCACTCCCAGGTATCCATTATTCTATATATAAACCCCCTGAACCCCTCGATTAGATTCCAGTCTGTAATCACCCCCAGTTATCCATTATTCTATATATAAACACCCTGAACCCCTCGATTAGATTCCAGTTTGTAATCACCCCCAGGTATCCATTATTCTGTATATAAACACCATGAACCCCTCGATTAGATTCTAGTCTGTAATCACCCCCAGGTATCCATTATTCTAAATATAAACCCCCTGAACCCCTCGATTAGATTCCAGCCTGTAATCACTCCCAGGTATCCATTATTCTATATATAAACACCCTGAACCCCTCGATTAGATTCCAGTCTGTAATCACCCCCAGGTATCCATTATTCTGTATATAAACACCCTGAACCCCTCGATTAGATTCCAGTCTGTAATCACCCCCAGGTATCCATTATTCTATATATAAACCCCCTGAACCCCTCGATTAGATTCCAGTCTGTAATCACCCCCAGGTATCCATTATTCTATATATAAACCCCCTGAACCCCTCGATTAGATTCCAGTCTGTAATCACTCCCAGGTATCCATTATTCTATATATAAACCCCCTGAACCCCTCGATTAAATTCCAGTCTGTAATCACCCCCAGGTATCCATTATTCTATATATAAACCCCCTGAACCCCTCGATTAGATTCCAGTCTGTAATCACCCCCAGGTATCCATTATTCTATATATGAACCCCCTGAACCCCTCGATTAGATTCCAGTCTGTAATCACTCCCAGATATCCATTATTCTATATATAAACCCCTGAACCCCTCGATTAGATTCCAGTCTGTAATCACTCCCAGGTATCCATTATTCTATATATAAACCCCCTGAACCCCTCGATTAGATTCCAGTCTGTAATCACCCCCAGGTATCCATTATTCTATATATAAACCCCCTGAACCCCTCGATTAAATTCCAGTCTGTAATCACCCCCAGGTATCCATTATTCTATATATAAACCCCCTGAACCCCTCGATTAGATTCCAGTCTGTAATCACTCCCAGGTATCCATTATTCTATATATAAACCCCCTGAACCCCTCGATTAGATTCCAGTCTGTAATCACCCCCAGGTATCCATTATTCTATATATAAACCCCCTGAACCCCTCGATTAGATTCCAGTCTGTAATCACCCCCAGGTATCCATTATTCTATATATAAACCCCCGAACCCCTCGATTAGATTCCAGTCTGTAATCACCCCCAGGTATCCATTATTCTATATATAAACCCCCTGAACCCCTCGATTAGATTCCAGTCTGTAATCACCCCCAGGTATCCATTATTCTATATATAAAACCCCCTGAACCCCTCGATTAGATTCCAGTCTGTAATCTCTCCCAGGTATCCATTATTCTATATATAAACCCCCAAACCCCTCGATTAGATTCCAGTCTGTAATCTCTCCCAGGTATCCATTATTCTATATATAAACCCCCTGATCCCCTCGATTAGATTCCAGTCTGTAATCACCGCCAGGTATCCATTATTCTATATATAAACCCCCTGAACCCCTCGATTAGATTCTAGCTTGTAATCACCCCCAGGTAGCCATTATTCTATATATAAACCCCCTGAACCCGTTGATTAGATTCCAACCTGTAATCACCCCCAGGTATCCATTATTCTATATATAAACCCCCTGAACCCCTCGATTAGATTCCAGTCTGTAATCACTCCCAGGTATCCATTATTCTATATATAAACCCCCT
The DNA here is from genome assembly GCF_044704955.1 of Pristiophorus japonicus. Classification (NCBI taxonomy): domain Eukaryota; kingdom Metazoa; phylum Chordata; class Chondrichthyes; family Pristiophoridae; genus Pristiophorus; species Pristiophorus japonicus. The sequence goes on from NC_091983.1 coordinate 223,081,529, forward strand.
GAACCCCTCGATTAGATTCCAGTCTGTAATCACTCCCAGGTATCCATTATTCTATATATAAACCCCCTGAACTCCTCGATTAGATTCCAGTCTGTAATCTCTCCCAGGTAGCCATTATTCTATATATAAACCCCCTGAACCCCTCGATTAGATTCCAGTCTGTAATCTCTCCCAGGTTGCCATTATTCTATATATAAACCCCCGAACCCCTCGATTAGATTCCAGTCTGTAATCACTCCCAGGTATCCATTCTTCAATATATAAACCCCCTGAACCCCTCGATTAGATTCCAGTCTGTAATCACCCCCAGGTATCCATTATTCTATATATAAACCCCCTGAATCCCTCGATTAGATTCCAGTCTGTAATCACTCCCAGGTATCCATTATTCTATATATAAACCCCCTGAACCCCTCGATTAGATTCCAGTCTGTAATCACCCCCAGGTAGCCATTATTCTATATATAAACCATGAATATTTTATGATAAGGCAGGCTGAAGAGTTGAACTTTAATTGGCTGATAGCGCTATCTACTGTAAGCAATTGGGAACCTACAGGATTCAGTGAGTTAGCCATTTGTTTGAGCACGATCATTATAATAAAAAAAAAGACATGAAAGAAAGACTTGCATTTATATAGCGCCTTTCACGACCACCGGACATCTCAAAGTGCTTTTCAGCAAATGAAGTATTTTTTGAAGTGTAGTCACTGTTGTAATATAGGAAACGTGGCAGCCAATTTGTGCACAGCAAGCTCCCACAAACAGCAATGAGATCATGACTAGATCAGCTGTTTTTGTTATGTTGATTGAGGGATAAAGATTGGCCAGGACATCATGGATAACTCCCCTGCTCTTCTTCAAAATTGTGCCCTGGGATCTTTTATGTCCACCTGAGAGAGCAGACGGGGCCTCGGTTTAACGTCTCATCTAACAGACTTGCAGAACTCCCTCAGCACTGCAATGGAGTGTCAGCGTAGATTTTCTGTGCTGAAGTCTCTGGAGTGGGACTTGAACCCACAACCTCTACTCAGAGGTGAGGGTACTGCCCACTGAGTCTCTGGCTGTCCCTCTAACGAACTTCTTCGGGATGGGGGTGGTCAGAAGGATTTGCCGTTATATCCGGACATCAGGCCGAAGAGTCACATCTGTCCAGCGGTGCTATAATATAGGCAATACCGAGAGATAGATCACTTTGCTTAGTAACACTGAGGCATTGCTAGGTGGAAGTGTCTGAACCATCACCATAGCAGTCCCTCGGAATCGAGGAAGAATTGCTTCCACTCTAACAGTGAGTCCTTATGTGGCTGAACAGTCCAATACGAGAGTCACAGACTCTGTCACAGGTGGGACAGATAGTCGTTGAGGTAAGGGGTGGGTGGGACAGGTTTGCCGCACACTCTTTCTGCTGCCTGCACTTGATTTCTGCATGCTCTTAGCGATGAGACTCAAGGTGCTCAGCGCCCTCCCGGATGCACTTCCTCCACTCAGGGCGGTCTTTGGCCAGGGACTCCCAGGTGTCAGTGGGGATGTTGCACTTTATCAGGGAGGCTTTGAGGGTGTCCTTGTAACGTTTCCTCTGCCCGCCTTGGGCTCGCTTGCCGTGGTCGAGTTCCGAGTAGAGCGCTTGCTTTGGGAGTCTCGTGTCTGGCAAGCGGACAATGTGGCCTGCCCAGCGGAGCTGATCGAGTGTGGTCAGTGCTTCAATGCTGGGGATGTTGGCCTGGACGAGGACACTGATGTTGGTGCGTCTGTCCTCCCAGGGGACTTGTAGGATCTTGCGAAGACATCGTTTTCTCCAGCGATTTGAGGTGTCTACTGTGCATGGTCCATATCTCTGAGCCATACAGGAGACCCTGTAGACCATGAGCTTGGTGGCAGATATGAGGGCCTGGTCTTCGAACACTGTTTTCCTCAGGCGGCCGAAGACTGCGCTGGCGCATTGGAGGCGGTGTTGAATCTCGTCGTCAATGTCTGCTCTTGTTGGCGACAGCTGCAGGAAAAATGCCTGAACCACATGAGTTGCTAAGGACCTTATTGTCGCAGGCCTTGTTGAACAGGATGCCCCGTTAACCTGTGTCATCAATAATTCCTTGGCTGCAGTCGCCAAGTTCCAACAACCACTATTTGGATGCCCGCGAATCGAACTCTTCACCGTTTGCCAGATTGCAACACCGCCGGTGACCTCTTCAGTTTGGCTGCGTTCGAAGGTTGCAGTTCTTGGAACTCGCACAGCCCGTTTGGGCTGTTTCTGTAGCCCCGATAGGAATGCTGTTCGTCACGTCACTACTTCGGGCTTGTTTTTAATGGTGCTGGAGATCAGCACCATTAAAAACAAGCTGGCGATATGCTACTGACCGCAATCAGCATTTTGAGCTGGTGATGTCACCGAGGCCCTGGAAAGGCCTGTGCCTGTCAGCGCGAGCTCACTGCTGCCAGAACAGGGGCGGGAATGCCGCGAAAGAAAGACTCGCATTTCTATCGCGCCTTCTACAACCTCACGACGTCCCAAAGCGCTTTACAGCCAATGAAGGACTTTTCTGACGTGTGGTCCCGGCAGGAAACGTGGCAGCCACTTTGTGCACAACAAGCTCCCACAGATAGTGACCAGATAATCTGTTTTAGTGACCAGGACCAACTGCACTGCTCTTCTTTGAAGTAGTGCCGTGGGATCGTTTACATCGACCTGAGAGGACAAATGGGGGCCTGGGTTTAAGATCGCATCTGAAAGGCGGCACCTCCAACAGTGCAGCACTCCTTCACTATTCCACTGGGGGTGTCAGCCTGGATTATGTGCTCGAGTCTCTGGAGTGGGACTTGAACCCACAACCTTCTGATTCAAGAGGCGAGGGTGCTACCCACTGAGCCACAGCTGACACCTGTCGTGATTTTGGAGCATCCCACATTCACCAAGTCAGTCAGGTGAAAGGACGGAATGTCGATGCCCGTCAAGAGACCTTGCTCGTGAAAGAAGGTTTTGCATAGAACTCCCTCCTTAGTTAGCTGTCTCACGGACTGCATCGTCGGTGAACATGAGACAGAAGCTCTAACTTGAGCAAGTTTACATGGAATGACATAGAATGCGCAGCACATAGACAGGCTGTGCCGGTTTTTCTGCTCCACACGAGCCTACTCCCACAAGAGAATTGTGAACCTGTGGAATTCTCTACCTCAGAAAGTTGTTGAGGCCAGTTCGTTAGATATATTCAAAAGGGAGTTAGATGTGGCCCTTACGGCTAAAGGGATCAGGGGGTATGGAGAGAAAGCAGGAATGGGGCACTGAAGTTGCGAAAATGATCAGCCATGGTCATATTGAATGGTGGTACAGGCTCGAAGGGCCGAATGGCCTACTCCTGCAACTATTTTCTATGTTTCTATGATTCTATGTTTCTTCATCTAACCCCATCAACATAACCTTCTATTCTTTTATCCCATTTGTGCTTGTCTAACTTCCCCTTAAATGCATTTATACTATTCACCTCAACTACTTCCTGGGGTAGCGAGTTCCACATGCTCACCACTCTCTGGGTAAAGAGGTTTCTCCGGAAATCCCTATTGGATTTATGAGTGACTGCCTTATATTGATGGCCCCTAGTTCTGGATTCTTGCACAAGTGATAACATCTCCTCTACCCTATCGAACGAGTTCACAATTTTAAAGTCCTTTATCAGGTCACCCCTCAGTCTCCTCTTTTCTGGAGAAAAGAGCCCCAGCTGTTCAGTTTTTCCATGGTAGGTATAACCTCTCAGTTCTGGTGTAACCTTGTCAAATCTTTTTTGCACCTTCTCCAGTGCCTCGTTATAATACGGAGACCAGAGAACTGCTTACAGATACTCTTGAGCAGGGCGTAGTTTCCCTTTAATGCTCTGCGTGGACTATTAGATGGTGAGGGCTGGGAGGTCTTGCCAGTGGGGCCTAATCAATGCTGTCTAACATGCACTTTAGGGATTGAGTCAGACCTCCTTGCTGCCAACCTTTTCCCTTCATCTTTGGTTGACTCAGCGAATACCTGGGGCGTGTGGATCTTTGCGGCTGTGCAAGGAAGGTTTAATTTGTGGGGCCACTAATGACGGGGAACAAGTGTGTCGCCCAAGTAGAGCCCGTTTAATTATTAACTGCAGACAAGAAATGTCGGATTGCTTTTCAGTCATCGGCTCCTTTAAGGGACGTTGTGCCCATTACATTGTCAGCTGCTACACGCGGTTCCTTGCTCACCACCAGTTGTCTCCCCTATATTCCTGGAGGTGCAGACTGTTGGTGCTCATCTTCACCTCGTGAGGCGGGCATGAAGTGGGCAGTCGGCCATTTGCTTTTTGGACGCAATCAGATAGTTGGGAAGAAATTCGCATATAAACAAATTAGCTGGAAGAAATTTGCCTGGAATAGATTTGGCTGCACTTAAGTGTGACAGAGGAGTGTGACACTCGAAATATGACGCGAGAGACAGGAAGCACTTGCAGACACATCACACGGGCAGCAGCCTTAAAGTGACAGGCCAGGCTAAGACCTGGACATCGCAAATGGCAGCTGTGGCTCAGATGATAGCTCTCACGTTGTGGGTTCATAGTCCTTGAGAGAGGGCAGCTCTCGTGCATAGTCTCGGGCCTGGAGCACGGATAACGAAAGAAAGAATTGCACTTCTATTGAAACTTTCACCACCACAGAACGTCCCAAGGTGCTTTACAGCCACTGAAGTACTTTTGAAGTGTAGTCACTGTCGTAATGTGGGAAAATGCCACAGCCAATTTGCACACAGCAAGCTCCCACAAGCAGCAATGAGATAAATGATCAGATAATCTGTTTTAGGTGTTGGTTGAAGGATAAATTTTGACCAGGTCACCGGGGAGAACTCCCCCTGCTCTTCTTCAAAATGGTGCGGTGGGGTGACATGTGCGATACGAAAAGTGTAGCTAGCAGCAAAACAAATAGTCTTTAACCGCCAGGATAAAGGTGATTCTGAGTCCTCTGGTGTTAGTTAAAGCTATGCCCAGACGTGTTTAGAAACTGACTCTTTCAAGCTGTCCCACTTAAGTTTGATTTTCTGGCAATGTGCAAACCACTGGTTTAAGTCCAAGAGAAGCTACACACTTCTCTAAACTATTATATTTTCCCTTAATAATTTTTGCAAACACTCAGCTGTCCTGACTTAGTCGGTGTTGAAAACGTTTGCTGCCCAGTGTTGTTTTTGTATCAATGGGCTGGTCCACATCCAAAGTCTGGCAGTGCGATGATGTTGCAATCCATCCCTTGTTTTCAATGATTCAACCGATTGGGCTTTCAGTGAAGTCAGATCGTCAGTAAAGCCCGTGCTTCCCCTGCTCTCGATCCCGAGCCCCTTCCATACTATAACAACAACTTTTATTTACATTACTATATCCAAAACCTTGTTACTGGCCAATGCAAAATATTGTTTTCTACTGAACAACAGAGACTGCAGTCCAACAAGTAAGTTACAGATCAAATGAACTTTGATCTATTCCAACGTCAGGTTAAGGCGGTATATAATAGTAAGTATTTTTCAAAAGAACAGAGGCCCATCACGTTACTGCGCGCACCATTCCAAGAGTAAGCAAGGATGATATTCTTTAATCCATTCAAATCACTCTTTACAACAACAACTTGTAGTTATATAGCACCTTTAACACAGTACAATGTCCCAAGGTGCTTCACAGGAGCGTTATCAGACAAAGTCTGATACTGAGCCACATAAGGAGATGTTAGGGCAGGTGACTAAATGCTTGATCAAAGAGGTAGGTTTTAAAGAGTGTCTTAAAGGAGGGGGAGAGAGTTTTCGGGAGGGATTTTGGACCTAGGCACCTGAAGGCATGTCGGTCAATGGTGGGGCGAAGCGAGTGAGGGACTTGCACAAGAAAGGTAACAAAATACCTCAAACAAGATCCTCCCATCGCTATACGAACATAACAACATAAGAAATAGGAGCAGGAGTAGGCCACCTGGCTCCTTGAGCCTGCTCCGCCATTTAATAAGATTATGGCTGATCTAATCATGGACTCAGCTCCACTTCCCTGCCCGCTCCCCATAACCATTTATTCCTTTATCACTCAAAAATCGGTATATCTCCACCTTAAATATATTCAATGACCCAGTCTCCACAGCTCGAATTCCACAGATTTACAACCCTCTGAGAGAAGAAATTTCTCCTCTTCTCAGTTTTAAATGGGCGACCCCTTATTCTAAGACTATGTCCCCCATTTTTAGTTTCCCCTATGAGTGGAAATATCCTCTCTGCATCCACCTTGTCGAACCCCCTCATTATCTTATATGTTTCGATAAGATCACCTCTCATTCTTCTGAACTCCAATGAGTATAGGCCCAACCTACACACCCTATTTTCAAAAATCAACCCCCTCATCCCCAGAATCAACCTAATGAACCTTCTCTGAACAGCCTCCAATGCAAGTATACCCTTTCTTAAATACGGGGACTAAAACTGTGCACAGTACTCCAGGTGTGGCCTCACCAATACCCTGTACAGTTGTAGCAGGACTTCTCTCCTTTTATACTCTATCCCCCTTGCAATAAAGGCCAACATTCCATTTGCCTTTTTGATTACTTGCTGTACCTGCAGACTAACTTTTTGTGTTTCAGGTGTTCCAGGTCCCTCTGCACTGCATTGTAATTTTTCTCCATTTAAATTATAATTTGCTTTTCTATTTTTTCTGCCAAAGTGGATAACCTCACATTTTCCTACATTATACTCCATCTGCCAAATATTTGTCTACTCACTTAGCCTGTCTATATCCCTTTGCAGATTTTTTATGTCCTCCTCACAATTTGCTTTCCCATCCATCTTTGTATCATCAGCAAACTTGGCTACATTACACACGGTCCCTTCATTCAAGTCAGCAATATAGATTGTAAATAGTTGAGGACCCTGCTAGTTACTGTTTGCTAACTGGAAAATGACCCATTTATCCCGACTCTGTTTTCTATTAGTTAGCCAATCCTCTATCCATGCTAATATATTACCCTCAACCCTGTGAACCTTTATCTTGTGCAGTAACTTTTTATGTGGCACCTTATCGAATGCCTTCTGGAAATCCAAATACACCACATCCACTGATTCTCCATTATCCACACTGCTCGTTACATCCTCAAAGAACTCCAGCAAATTTGTCAAACATGATTTCCCTTTCATAAAACCATTCTGACACTGCTTGATTGAATCATGCTTTTCCAAATGTCCTGCTACTGCTTCCTTAATAATGGACTCCAGCATTTTCCCAATGACAGATGTTAGGCTAGCTGGTCTATAGTTTCCTGCTTTCTGTCTCCCTTCTTTTTTAAATAGAAGTGTTACATTTGAGATTTTCCAATCCGCTGGGACCTCCCCAGAATCCAGAGAATTTTGGTAGATTACAACCAATGCATCCACTCTCTCTGCAGCCACTTCTTTTAGGACTCTAGGATGTAAGCCTTCAAGTTCAGGGGACTTGTCCACCTTTAGTCCCATTATTTTATCGATTACTACTTCTTTAGTGATAGTAATTGTATTAAGTTCCTCCCTCTCTATAGCCCCTTGATTATCCACTGTTGGTATGTTTTTAGTGTCTTCTACCGTGAAGACCGATACAAAATATTTGTTCAATGTCTCTGCCATTTCCCTGATCTCCATTATTAATTCCCCAGTCTCTTCCTCTAGGGGACCAACATTTACTTTAGCCACTCTTTTCCTTTTTATATACCTGTAGAAACTCTTACCATCTGTTTTTATATTTTGTGCTAGTTTGCTTTCATAGTCTATCTTCCCTCTCTTTATTATTATGACAATTGGCACGGCTTTTGATCATTTGAAAAGCTGGATTCCTGACATTTGCCACCATTCCCAATGCAGCAATTCCACTGTTTTGTTGAGCCTTGGCTGTAATCTCTCTCGGACTTCCTTCAAAGACTTATTTTATCCCCAATGACGGCCCCTCCTCTCCCGCCCCACACATGGGCCCTGTTAGCCCTCAATCCTTTGTCCAACCGTCCATCCTTCATGTGGTGGTCTGTATTGTGTTCCTAACACAGATGAGACTGCACACAGGGAGGTTAAAGTAACAGTGACCTCAGTCTTTAACATGACACTCCAGAGTGAGGAACAGGCCTTAGGGGCCGGCTTATATGCAGTGCTCCCAAGAGATGCTGGGATCTCTTGGGACTTCAGGGGATGAGCTTCCTGGTGGCGGAACATGGGAGTGCATGCTTTACAGATACACAACATCACTCCCCCCTCAAAGTCAAAGTGAAAACTATTTACAAGGTGAGGCGGTCGTGAGCCTTTCTTTTCCTGGTGGTCCGCCTTGGTACAAATGTCTGTTCTGGTGTGTTGGCTGTGCCCTCGCTGGGCTGGCATGCTGTTGGCCCTGCAGGGCTGCTAGGTGAGCTGGCCTTGCTGGGCTGTTGGGCATGATGGGTTCGATTTCCTGGTCCGGCGTGGTGTCATTGATCCTTTGGGTGTGTGTTGTGGGCTCGAAAAAGGTGGTGTCTGCTGTGGGTTGTTCAGGGCAGTCTGTGAACCGCAGCCTCGTTTGGTCCAGGTGCTTTCTGCAAATTTGTCCATTGTCTAGTTTGACTACAAACACCCTACTCCCTTCTTTAGCTATCACCGTGCCCGCGATCTACTTGGGACCATGTCCATAGTTTAGCACATACACAGGGTCATTGAGATCAATTTCCCATGACACAGTGGCGCGACCATTGTTTACATTTTGTTGCTGCCGCCTGCTCTCTACCTGATCATGCAGGTTGGGGTGAACCAGCGAGAGTCTGGTATCCTTTTCATGAGTAGCTCAGCCGGGACCACCCCTGTGAGCGACTGGGGTCTCGTGCGGTAGCTGAGCAGTACTCGGGACAGGCGGGTTTGGAGTGAGCTTTCTGTGACTCGTTTAAGGCTCTGTTTTATGGTTTGTACTGCCCGCTCTGCCTACCCATTGGAGGCTGGTTTAAACAGGGCCGAGGTGACATGTTTGATCCCATTGCGGGTCATGAGTTCTTTAAATTCGGCACTGATGAAACATGGCCCGTTGTCACTGACCAGTATGTCAGGCAGGCCGTGGGTGGCAAACATGGCCCTCAGGCTTTCAATGGTGGCGGTGGCGGTGCTTCCCGACATTATTTCACATTCAATCCATTTTGAAAAAGCTTCCACCACCACCAGGAACATTTTACCGAGAAACAGGCCCGCATAGTTGACATGGATCCTCGACCATGGTCTGGGGGCCAGGCCCACAAACTTAGTGGTGCCTCTCTGAGTGTGTTGCTCAACTGAACACACATGCTGCATTGCTGTACACAGGACTCTAAGTCAGAGTCGATACCAGGCCACCACACGTGGGATCTGGCTATCGCTTTCATCATTACTATACCCGGGTGTGTGCTGTGGAGATCCGAGATGAACATCTCCCTGCCCTTTTTTGGTAGCACAACGCGGTTACCCCACAACAGTCAGTCTGCCTGAATGGACAGCTCGTCCTTTCGCCGGGGCAACAGCTTGATTGGCTCTTACATTTCAATGGGGATGCTGGCCCAGCTCCCATGCAGTACACAGTGTTTTACTAGGGACAGCAGAGGATCTTGGCTGGTCCATGTCCTAATCTGGCAGGCCATGACAGGTGATTTATCATTTTCAAACGCTTCCATGACCATCAACAAGTCTGCGGGCTGCGCCACCATCAACAAGTTTGTAGGCTGCGCCATTTCCACCCCCGTGGTGGGCAATGGTAGCCGACTGAGAGCATGCGCACAGTTTTCGGTGCCTGGCCTGTGGCGGATGGTATAATTATACGCTGATAGCGCGAGTGCCCACCTTTGTATGCGGGCTGAGGCATTAGTATTTATCCCCTTGTTTTCAGCGAACAGGGATGTGAGGGGCTTGTGATCGGTTTCCAGCTCACATTTGAGGTCAAACAGGTACTGATGCATTTTCTTTACCCTGAACACACACGCTAATGCCTCTTTCTCAAACATGCTGTAGGCCCTCTCGGCCTTAGACAAGCTCCTGGAAGCATAGGCGACAGGTTGCAACTTCCCCGCAACGTTAGCTTGTTGTAATACACACCTGACTCCATACGACGACGCGTCACATGCTAGCACAAGTCTTTTACACGGGTTATACAACACAAGCAGCTTGTTGGAGCATAAAATGTTTCTGGCTTTCTCAAAAGCAATTACTTGTTTTTTCCCCCATACCCAGTTCTCACCTATGCGCAATAACACATGTAGGGGCTCTAAGAAGGTGCTTAACCCCGGTAGGAAGTTACCAAAATAGTTGAGGAGTCCCAGGAACGACCGCAGCTCCGTGACGTTCTGTGGCCTGGGCGCGTTCCTGATAGCCTCTGTCTTGGCGTCTGTGGGCCGAATGCTATCTGCCGCGATCTTTCTCCCCAAAAACTCCACTTCTGTTGCCATGAAGACGCATTTCGACCACTTCAGCCGCAGCCCTACGCGACCCAGTCACTGGAGGACCTCCTCCAGGTTTTGTAGGTGCTCGGCGGTGTCCCGACCTGTGACTAATATGTCGTCCTGAAAGACCACCATGTGTGGTACTGACTTGAGTAGGCTCTCCATGTTTCTCTGGAAGATTGCTGCAGCCGACCGAATTGCAAATGGGCATCTGTTGTAGATGAACAGTCCCTTGTGCGTGTTGATGCAGGTGAGGCCCTTCGAAGACTTCTCCAGCTCCCTGCGTCATGTAGGCCGAAGTCAGGTCGAGCTTGGTGAACGTTTTGCTTCCTGCCAGCGTCGCAAATAGGTCGTCTGCCTTAGGTAGCGGGTATTGGTCCTGTAGCGAGAAATGATTAATAGTTACTTTATAATCGCCGCAAATCCTGACCGTGCCATCACTTTTGAGTACTGGAACAATCGGACTGCCCCACTCACTGAATTCCACTGGGGAGATGATGCCCTCGCGTTGCAGCCTGTCCAGCTTGATTTCCACTCTCTCCCTCATCATGTGAGGTACCGCTCGCGCCTTGTGGTGAATGGGTCGTGCCTCTGGGACCAAGTGGATCTGCACCTTCGCCCCGGAAAAGTTTCCAATACCTGGCTCAAAAAGGGAAGGAAATTTGTTAAGAACCTGGGTACATGAGGCCTCATCGACATAGTGCTCGGATGTCATCCCAGTTCCAGCGGATTTTGCCCAGCCAGCTCCTTCCAAGCAGTGTGGGGTCATCGCCCGGGACAATCCAGAGTGGCAGTTCGTGCACCATGCCCTCATGGGTGACCTTGACCATGGCGCTGCCCAGGACAGTGATAAGCTCTTTGGTGTACGTTCTCAGTTTCTTGTGGATGGGGCTTAGGGCTGGTCTGAATGCCTTGTTGAACCACAGTCTCTCAAACATCGTGTTACTCATGATGGATTGGCTAGTGCCAGTGTCCAGTTCCATGGCTACGGGTAAGCCATTCAATTTTACGTTTAGCATTATAGGTGGACATTTTGTCAAAAATCTGTGCACTCCGTGTACTTCAGCATCTGCCTCCTCTCTCTGAGGCTTGAAATTGCTTTGATCCACCATGGACCAATCTTCCTCTGCCACATGGTGGTTAGCAGGTTTTGCAGAGCTTGCAGCTCGTTTGCAAGCTCGTTGGAGGTGCCCCATTGTTCCACAGCTCTTGCAAACATACCCTTTGAAGCAGCATGAATAGGCTGAATGGAAGCCTCCACAATGCCAACAAGGTATGAATTGCCTTGCATTCATCCTTTGTTGGTCAGCTGAGGGCTGCTGGCAGTTGCAGACTCGTGGGTTCTGCCCTGTACATTTCTGCTCGCAAACACAGTTCCAGTTAATTTGTGAACATTGCTAGCACTTGTGTGCTGAGAAATTTGTTTGGTGTTATCACTGGTGGATATAAATGCCTGTGCTATCGCAATGGCCTTACTGAGGGTCAGTGTCTCTACAGTCAAAAGTTTTCATAGGGTGGTCTCGTGGCCAATGCCCAGTACAAAAAAGTCTCTGAGCATCTGCTCCAGGTAGCCATCAAACTCACATTATGCAAGTCGCCTTAGCTCAGTGATGAAGCTCGCCACTTCCTGACCTTCAGATCGCGGCACGTGTAGAACCGATACCTCGCCATCAGCACGCGCTCCCTCGGGTTAAGATGCTCCCGAACCAGTGTACACAGCTCCTCATACGACTTGTCTGTGGGTTTCACCAGAGCCAGAAGATTCTTCATGAGTCTGTAGGTTGGTGCCCCGCAGACCATGAGGAGGACCGCTCTCCTTTTTGCAGCGCTTCCTTCTCTGTCCAGCTCGTTGGCTACAAAGTGCTGGTCTAGCCATTCGACATAGGCTTCCCAGTCCTCACCCTCCGAGAACTTCTCCAGGATGCCCACAGTTTGCTGCATTTTTGCGTTGGATTCATATTCTCGTCGCCAGTTATTGTGTTCCTAACACAGATGAGACTGCACACAGGGAGGTTAAAGTAACAGTGACCTCAGTCTTTAATAAGACACCCCAGAGTGAGGAACAGGCCTTAGGGGCTGGCTTATATACAGTGCTCCCAAGGGGTGCTGGGATCCCTTGCTACTTCAGGGGATGAGCCCCCTGGTGGCGGAACATGGGAGTGTATGCTTTACAGATACACAACAGTCTGAGCAGCAAGTGGGCTATGTGATGATTGCGAACATCACAGCTGAGCCCCAGCCTACTCGCGCCTGATGTAAATACCGGAGCACTCACCAGAAAAGGATGATGGTGAGGAAACATGGCTTGTCTCCCCACCCCCTTCTAGCCCAGCAACATCGAAGCTGGAGGCCCCGCCCAGACGACATCAAGAGCACAGCTTTATCTGAATCATTTGATGATTGCCCAGCGCAGAAAAGTTTCCAGTGATCGGTCGCGGACATGTAAATAAAATCACCCAATCGGTAATGTTTCTACAGCATATCACATTGGTTGCCCCATTGATGGATAGATATCGGCCTGGATTTTCCGGGGCCTATGACAGCGTATGCATAGTGTACGCGACAGTAAGTGGCTCACAAGTTCCGTGATTCCATATGCGATGTACATGTACAAAAACCTGGAACTTGCGATCTGTCAAGTTTCAGTTTGACAGATCATCCGTATACCCGGGAAATGGACATTTGCCCAACTACTGCCCAGCGAATGCCCAAAAAACTCTTACGCCTGATGAAAGCAGACATAGGCCTTTCTTCTACCTTTGTAAGGGTTAAAATAAATGTTAAAATGAAATGTTTAAATTTATTTAAAGTTAAAAAAAACCTTTAAAATTAGTCCAGGTTATTTTGGATTGTTTAAAGTTGTTAAAATGTATTTTTCAAAACATGTGACTTTTATTTTAAATGTTTGGGCTAGAAATTCGGAATGGCCCGCATTGAGGAGGTGACGGCACTGGGACATTACCGTGCGATATTCGGTTGTATGGCCGCAAGAGGCGAGTGGAGCATTAAGAGAAGTGTTCCGCACTCCTCTTCGGGCACTAACGGAGCGATAGCGCAGGAGGCCGACTCAATCTGTTGGCCCGAGGATGCTGGCATCCGAGAGATTGAAGATGAAAAAAAAAATCCAGTAGACACTTTCAGAAAATCGCATCCGCACTTCCCCACTACTGCAACAAATAAATAAAAGTTCAAAAAGTGACATTTCAGCACTGACCTTGCATTCGGACGATATCGCCTCGAGATCACCACTGGACTGACTGTTTTCCCTGCTGGTCTCAGCACCAGGTGCTACTGCAGGTGGAGTATCTGCATTAACTTTGACCCTGTGATGATTTATTTTTATTTAAGTTGTGTGAAATTTCTGATTTTTAGGTGATTCCTATTAAGCTTATGGGGATTCTGTATGTAAATGGAATCCCCTTTGCCATTGGTTGGGCTGGCCCATGTGATCCCAGCGACGCTTGTGAACCACATGCTCCCCTGGGATACGCGGGTCTTTGCCTGCAGGCTCAGGAGCATGAGTCTTCATAGGTTTGGACCCATCAGAGATAGGCTCATACTTTTAGTTCTGTTCGGAGGCATTCGCCCGCGGGAAGACTCCAACCACAAATTCAGGCCCTCTCGCTCGCTCTCTCTCTCTCTCTATCTATGGGTGCTGAGATTGCTGAAGGTGACACCAGCTTTAACTTCCTTCTCTATGGAACCAGCAGCAACCTTTCAGTCGTGCCAGTTGTGGCTCAGTGGGTAGCACTCTCACTTCTGAGTCAGCAGGTCATGGGTTTAAGTCCCACTCCAGAGACTTGAGCACAAAAATCTAGGCTGCCACTCCAGTGCCACACTGAGGGAGTGCTGCACTGTCGGAGGTGCCGTCTTTCAGATGAGACATTAAACTTGAGGCCCTGCCTCCCTTTTCAGGTGGCTGCAAGAGGTTCCCCAGCATTTTGAAAAAGAGCAAGGGAGTTCTCCCTGGTATTCTGGCCAACATTTATCCCTCAACCTACCTCACGAAAAAAAAGATTATCTGGTCATTATCTCATTGCTGTTTGTGGCACGTTGCTCTGTGCAAAATTGGCTGCCTCGTTTCCTACAATAGTGACTACACTTCAAAAGTACTTCATTGGCTGTAAAGCACGTCCTGAGGTTGTGAAAGGCACTATATAAATGCATGTTCTTTTTGTCCTTTCTATTTCCCGGAACTCTCCATTTTTCCACTGGGAATTGTCCATTATTCCCTGTTACCAGCTGCTAGGAATGCTTCACATCACCAGCCATATCTGATAACCAAACAAAACTAGAGGTCACAAATATAAGATGGTCACTAATAAATCCAATAGGGAATTCCGGAGAAACCCCTTCACCCAGACAGTGGTTAGAGTGTGGAGCTCACTCCCACAGGGAGTGGTTGAGGCAAATAGTATCGATGCATTTAAGTTCAAGCTAGATAAACACATGAGGGAGAAAGGAATGGAAGGTTATGTTGATGGGGTGAGATAAAGAAGGGTAGGAGGAGGCTCGTGTGGAGCATAAGCTCCGGCACAGACCACGTGGGTCAAATGGCCTGTTTCTGTGTTGAAAATACTTTGTAGCATCATAGAATCATCGAATGATTACAGCACAGAAGGAGGCCATTTGGCCCGTCGAGCCCACGCTGGCTCTCTGCAAGAGCATTTCAGCTAGTCCCACTTCCTTCAGGTACTTATCCAACTACCTTTTGAAAGCAGTGATTGAATCTGCCTCCACCACCCTTTCAGGCAGTGCATTCCAGATCCTAACCACTCGCTGCGTAAAAAAGATTTTCCTCATGTTGCCTTTGGTTCTTTTGTCAATCACCTTCAATCTGGGTCCTCTGGTTCGCAACCCTTCCGCCAATGGGAACAGTTTCTCTCTATCTACTCTGTCTAGATCCCTCATGATTTTGAACACCTCTATCAAATCTCCTCTCAACCTTCTCTGCTCCAAGGGGAACAACTCCAGTTTCTCCAGTCTCTCCACGTAACTGGAGTCCCTCATCCCTGGAACCATTCTCGTAAATCTTTTCTGCACCCTCTCTAAGGCCTTCACATCCTTCCTAAAGTGCGGTGCAAGAAAGATTGGCTGTACTTAAAGTAGATAGGCCACCAGGACTGGATGGGATGCATCCTGAGGGAAGTTAAGTTGGAGGTATTGGCCATAATCTTCCAATCCTCCTTCGATACAGGAGTGGTGTCTATAATTGGACGAACCAGTGTTTTCTAAAGATTCATGATAACTTCCTGGCTTTTGTACTCTACGCCTCTATGTATGAAGCCCAGGATCTTGTATGCTTTATTAACCACTTTCTCAATCTGCCCTGCCTCCAACAATTTGTGCACATATACCCCCAGGTCTCTCTGTTCATGCACCTCCTTTAGAATTGTATCCTTTAGCTTATATTGCCTCTCCCCGTTCTGGAGAACTGGAGAATTAATAATAGGAAACAGAGAAATGGCAGAGACTTTGAACACATATTTTGTATTGGTCTTCACAGTAGAGGACACAAAAAATTCCCAATAACTGATAAGCAAGGAGCTATTGTAGGGGTGGGGGAGGGGGGGGGGTGGGGGAGGGGGGAGGGGAGGTGGGGGGGAGCTGGGAAACTTAAAACAATCACCATCACTAGAGATAAATTATTAGGCAAATTAATGGGACTAAAGGTAGACAAGTCCTCTGGACCTGATGGCATGCATTCTAGGCTCTTAAAAGAAGTGGACAATCCTCTATCCACACTAATATATTACCTCCAACCCCATGTGCTCTTATTTTATGCAGTAACGTTTTGTGTGGCACCTTATCGAATGCTTTCTGGAAATTCAAATATACGACATCAACTGGTTCCCCTTTATCCACCCTGCTCGTTACATCCTCAAAGAACTCCAACAGATTTTTCAAACATGATTTCCCTTTCATAAAACCATGCTGACTCTGCTTGACTGTATTATGCTTTTACAAATGTCCTGCTACTGCTTCCTTAATAATGGACTCCAGCATTTTCCCAACGACAGATTAGGTTAACTGGTCTATCGTTTCCACAGAGATAATGGATGCATTGGTTGTAATCTACCAACATTCCCTGAATTCTGGGGCGGTCCCGGCGGACTGGAAAACCGCAAATGTAACACTTCTATTTAAGAAAGGAGGGAGACAGAAAGCAGGAAACTATAGACCAGTTAACCTAATCTGTCGTTGGGAAAATGCTGGAGTCCATTATTAAGGAAGCAGTAGCAGGACATTTGTAAAAGCATAATACAGTCAAGCAGAGTCAGCATGGTTTTATGAAAGGGAAATCATGTTTGAAAAATCTGTTGGAGTTCTTTGAGGATGTAACGAGCAGGGTGGATAAAGGGGAACCAGTTGATATCGTATATTTGAATTTCCAGAAAGCATTCGATAAGGTGCCACACAAAACGTTACTGCATAAAATAAGAGCACATGGGGTTGGAGGTAATATATTAGTGTGGATAGAGGATTGGCTAACTGACAGAAAACAGAGTCGGGATAAATGGGTCAGTTTGTGGTTGGCAAACTGTAACTAGTGGAGTGCCTCAAGGATTAGTGCTGGGGCCTCAACTATTTACAATCTATATTAATGACTTGGATGAAGGGACAGAGTGTAATGTAGCCAACTTTGCTGATGTTACAAAGATAGGTGCGAAAACAAGTTGTAAGGAGGAGGCAAATAATTTACAAAGAGATATAGACAAGCTAAGTAAGTGGGCAAAAATTTGGCAGATGGAGTATAATGTGGGAAAATGTGAGGTTATCCACTTTGGTAGGAAAAATAAAAAAGCAAATTATTATTTAAATGGGGAGCGATTACAAAATGCTGCAGTACAGAGGGACCTGGGGGTCCTTGTACATGAAACGCAAAAAGTTAGTATGCAGGTACAGCAAGTAATCAGGAAGGCAAATGGAATGTTGGCCTTTATTGCAAGGGGGATGGAGTATAAAAGTAGGGAAGTCCTGCTACAACTGTACAGAGTATTGGTGAGGCCACAACTGGAGTACTGTGTACAGTTTTGGTCTCCTTATTTAAGGAAGGATATACTTGCATTGGAGGCAGATCAGAGAAGGTTCACTAGGTTGATTCCTGAGATGACGGTGTTGTCTTATGAAGATAGGTTGAGCAGTTTGGGCCTATACTCATTGAAGTTTAGAAGAATGAGAGGTGATCTTACTGAAATGTATAAGATTCTGAGGGGGCTTGACAGGGTAGATGCAGAGAGGATGTTTCCCCTCATGGGGGAAATCTAGAACTAGGGGACATATTTTCAGAATAAGGGGTCACACATTTAAAATAGAAACGAGGAGGAATTTCGTCTCTCAGAGGGTTGTAAATCTGTGAAATTCTCTGCTCCAGAGAGCTGCGGAGGCTGGGTCATTGAATATATTTAAGGTGGAGATAGACAGATTTTTGAATGATAAGGGAGTCAAGGGTTATGGGGAGTGGGCGGGGAAGTGGAGTTGAGGCCAGGATCAGATCAGCCATGATCTTACTGAATGGCAGAGCAGGCTCGAGGGCCTGAATGACTTATTCCTGCTCCTATTTCTTAAGTTCTTATGTTCTTTCTACCAAAATGTATCACTTCGCACTTTTATGCCTTAAATTTCATCTGCCATGTGTCTACCCATTTCACCAGTCTGTCTACATCTTCTTGAAGTCTGTCACTATCTGTTCACTATATTTCCAAGTTTTGTGTCATCTGCAAGTTGAGAAATTGTGCCCTGTACACCCACATCCAAGTCATTCATATATATCAAGAAAAGCAGTGGTTCTTGTTTTGCCCTTAGGATAGTTGACGTGTATGATAAAAATATATGAATGCAAAAGAATCGGAGAAATGAAAGATACTGTCTGGGATCTTGCTGTTCACGCGCTTCTCCCGGAGACAGATCGGTTGGGTCATCAGTGACTGCTACTCTGCGCAAAATGGCTGCTGTGTTCATCGCGAGTGAACACACTTCAAAGAGAATCATATCTAGAAACTGCAAAAAGGGAAAACCAGTGCTTGCTCGTTTTATGTTCATTCCTTCTATCCTCCTTTGGCAATGAGCCCCAGCAAAACCACAGCCACCATTATGTAATGAGACGCGAGCTGCATTGCCAGCACTTCCGATTCACTCAGGAGATTTGGGGAATTTGAAAGTAAATATACTTTACGATTCATGTGCCAAATCTAAACAAGGCTTGTCAATGGGTGTGACATTCCACTGCAGGGAGACCAGCAGCAGTCAGGGGTTTGTGACCAGGCTACCATCAGGAGTTCAGGATTTGCATGCAGGAGACCAGCAGGAATTGAAATCTTTATGTCCAGGAGACCATCGGATTTTCAACATCCACCCGAGTGGGGCCCATCTGAATTTAACATCTCATCTTCAGCAGAGCGGTGCTCCCTCAGGATTGCATTGCAGTGGCAGCTTAGATTATGCGCTTAAGTCCCGATGATAGAACTGCCAAATGAGCCAAGCTGACACTTCACGCGGAATCATTCTTGCTGCTCCTCTCCACAGCCCTCCTCCAATGCACCCCATTCTATCTGTACTCAGACCAATGCAGGAGTAACGTCTGCAGACTTGTACTCTACATGATGCGACAACATTGAAAGTGACGGGTCTATCATCACTCCAGGTCCCTTTCCTTACCTCTATCCCCAACCCTAGCCCGAACCCTAATCTTAAACTCAACTCTAACCCTAAACCTAATCTTAACCTCAAACCTAACCCTAACCCTAATCTTAACCTCAACCCGAACTCTAACCCTAACCCGAATCTTGACCTTAACCCCAATCCTAATCCTAATCTTAACCTCAACCCTAACCCTAATCTTAACCTCAACCCTAACTCTAACCCTCATCTTAACCTCAACCCTAACTCTAGCCCTAACCCTAATCTTAACCTCAACCCTAACCTTAATCTTAACCTCAAACCTAACCCTAACCCTAATCTTAACCTCAACCCGAACTCTAACCCTAACCTTAATCTTAACCTCAACCCCAACCCTAACCCTAATCTTAACCTCAACCCTAACCCTAGCCCAAACCCTAATCTTACCTTAACCCGAACTCCAAGTGAAGGCCAATCCTAACCCAGTCTAACCCTGGCCCTAAGCATAGTGCTATTTTTAACTCTAGCCCTAACTGTAGCACTAAGCCTAACCTTAAAAGTTACCCCACCCCAAGCCTGAACTCTATCCTGTAGTATATGCAAGCACTCTAATAACGACTCCACGAGGTAAGGGTATAGTACTTGAACTGTAGTGCCTTAGTCCTTTATTGCAGCTCCTAGAGTGAGGACACCAAGAGGTGAGCTCCCTTTTATATTTGGTTACCTGCAGTGTACAGGTGACCCTTAGGTCTCCAGCAGCAGCACCCTCTGGTGGTACAGGGTGAAGGTACATTCAGTGGTCTAATGTTACAGTACATACATTAATATGCATACATAACAACACTCCCCCCAAGCCTTTCCCAAGTCTTTATTGCCACGGCATGGGGAGGTAATCAGTAGTAGACGGTGGGGGGTTGTGTTGAGGGTTGTGTGGGTGCCAGGTATGATCCATGTGTTCGTGGCTGCACACATCCATCCCCCCCCCCCCCCCCATACATAGACCATGTGGGTGTCTCTGTTGGAGGATTCCGCAGTGGTGGAGCAAGTACTTGTTGTTCGGGTAAGGTACATACATTGTTGAGTGGGTAGGTGGTGGCATTTAGTGGTGGGCAGGGCCATAGGGTGATGTGGCCTCCTTGTCCTCCACTGATGGTGGAAGTCTGGTCATCCCAGGTCCCACCGGGAAAGCTGGAGAGAACCGGCCTCTTGCTCCCGGTGCAGACCCTGGTGGCCAGGGTGGGGTAAGGCCGATCTGGGGCAGGTTGCCAGTGGTGGTGGCTGTGCTGCCCATTGACCGCTGCCCCTGCAGTGAGTATGCTCCCACTGGGTGTGTGTGAAATTTTCCTGGGGCATCACATTGGTCTCGGAAGCGCAGGCTACATGATCAGGTAGCCCACTGGACCTGGGTGTTTCCCACGGGGGTTACCTTTGGCATTGTCAGTATACATGTAGAACTCAGTATCATTTCTCATTTTCTGATTAGCGTTCATGATACATTGGCTCCGATCGCAACTAGCCGACTCGACATTGTTATCTCTCTTTACTCTTTCACATTTGTCACTTACAACGCTTTCTTGTGTGCTATCAGTATCTCTGTACATGGTTACATTTGGATACCTGCCTTTGTTAGTTACATTTGTCACATTAGCATTACTGGCATCACTGTTCAACAGTACAAACATGTCTCTTACATCACTTTTAGAAGCATTCGTTACATTTCTCCCATTAGCATTGGTGGCATCACATAAAAACATAGAAAATAGGTGCAGGAGTAGGCCATTCGGCCCTTTGAGCCTGCACCACCATTCAATAAGATCATGGCTGACATTCACCTCAGTACCCCTTTCCTGCTTTCTCTCCATACCCCTTGATCCCTTTAGCCATAAGGGCCACATCTAACTATTTCTTGAATATATCCAACGTTACTACAGTACATTTGTATTCATTAATTACACTTTTATCTTTAATATCACCGGCATCGCTGTGCCAAGAGTGGAACTGTCCCCTTTAATTGCTTTGGGTTGCCGGTCTCCTTTAAGAGGGCCTTGCAATCTTTACCCCAATCCGGTTCGCTGCTCGGTAACACGTGTTGCTCCCTCAACGCTGCCCCTCGTGGTCTGGTCGCGGCCATCTTGATTCCAGGTGCTTCGCC
The DNA here is from genome assembly GCF_044704955.1 of Pristiophorus japonicus. Taxonomy (NCBI): domain Eukaryota; kingdom Metazoa; phylum Chordata; class Chondrichthyes; family Pristiophoridae; genus Pristiophorus; species Pristiophorus japonicus. The sequence goes on from NC_091983.1 coordinate 223,102,706, forward strand.
TCGTGGTGCGGGCGCCATCTTCTCTCTCTCCACGAGGTAGGCTGCGGTGATCCTTTTCTCCCCAGGTTCTGCCACAGAAGCCGGGAATCTACCTTCTGCGCCGATCTTCTTCCCTCGGAGTCCTGCCGCTGGAGCCCGGAAGGTGAGGTCTGGTCGTTCAGGTTGGATATCTCGCCTTGAGTTGTGCAATCTGTGTCGTCGCCGCGCAGTCGAGCTGGACGGTAGGATTTTCAGGTGCTGCGATGGATCCAAGTTTGGGGCCGCCTAGGATGTTGATCGCCGGGGCCCGGAGGCCTTCGTCGCTCCAACAGATTTGGATTTGCTTCATCCACCTTCTTCCCAGCAGCGTTGGACCATCACCAGCAACGATCCACAAGGGAAGCTTGTGCTTCGCGCCGCCATGGGATACCGGGACATCCACTGCTGCCGACGACTGGGATGGAGTCTTTTGTGTAGGTGAGCAACTTTGCCTGGATTTGGGACATTTTGGCGGGGTTGTCCCAGAGTTTCTCAAAGGCCGTCTGATTCATCAACGACTGGCTCGCCTCTGTGTCGGTCTCCATCGCGACTGGAACCCCGTTGATTTCTACTTCCATTTTCCACGGGAACTCTCGGTGGAGCAGGCTAGCCGGTTGGCCCCATGTGGCGGACTCAGGGTTGCAGGACTCGGGGCAGCAGATTTGCCTCTGAAAGGTGCCATTCGGTTCACTGTACTCGTCGGGTTAGAGTCCTGGGGGTGATTCATCATTCTCTTGGAGTCGCAGGTCGAAATCATGAAGGCCTGGCTCACTTTGATTGCCTTCTGCAGGGTGACCGTAGTGTCCGCAGAGAGCAGTTTATGGAGGAGGCCCTCGTGGCCTATTCCAATAATGAAGATGTCCCTCAGTGCTTTGGTGAGGTGGTCGCCAAAATCACACGGTGCAGCCGATCTTCTCAGATCTGCAGCATATTTAGCAATTTCTTGGCCTTCGGGCCGCTGGTGGGTGTAGAACCGGAGTCTGGCTGTGAGGATGCTCTCTTTAGGTTTGAGTTGTTCTTATATTAAAGTTACGAGCTCCGCATAAGTCTTGGTTGTCGTCTTCTCTGGGGCTAGCAGGTCCTTGACGAGGCCATGGATAGTGGGCCCACAACTGCTGAGCTGGATGGCTCTGCGCTTGTCCGTCAGCGAGGTCGGTGAGTCCCCAGCCAGGTCGTTCGTGATGAAGAAGTGTTCGAGCCTTTCCACAAAGGCATCCCAATCTTCCCCATCAGCGAATTGTTGGCAGTTGCTTAGGTTAGGCATGTTGTGCGTGGAAATTCGTAACCTCGTCATCAGTTGTAGTATATGCAAGCACTCTAATAACGACTCCACGAGGTAGGGGTATAGTATTTGAACTGTAGTGACCTTAGTCCGCTTATTGCAGCTCCTAGAGTGAGGACACCAAGCGGTGAGCTCCCTTTTATACTTGGTTACCTGCAGTGTACAGGTGACTCTTAGGTCTCCAGCAGCAGCACCCTCTGGTGGTACAGGTATAGTGTATACAGTGTGAAGGTACATTCAGTGGTCTAGAAAAAACATAGAAACATAGAAAATAGGTGCAGGAGTAGGCCATTCGGCCCTTCTAGCCTGCACCGCCATTCAATGAGTTCATGGCTGAACATTCAACTTCAGTACCCCATTATAGAAACATAGAAACATAGTGTTACCGTACATACATTAACATGCATACATGACATATCCCTAACAATAACCTCAACCCTAGCCTGAGCTATAACCCCAACGTAACCCTAACCCTAGTCTGACCCCTAACCCTAAGAGTGACCCCAAGCCTAACCCCCTATAAATCCTAGCTCGAGGAACAGCACCTCATCTTTCGTTTAGGCACTTGACAGCCTTCTGAACTCAACATCGAGTTCAAAAATTTCACAGCATAACCTCTGGCCATCCCAGGTTCCCTTCCCTCCACGCCCCCCCACCCCCCTCCCGCCCATCTTATGTTTTTTTCTTCTCTTTTCTCTCTTTGTCTATAATGGCAGCTGGTCATTACTCTGTCATTCACACCCTATCCAGATTAACCTTTTTCTAACTTCTGTCATTACCATTTCAATTTGGCCCAGCATCCCTTTTGTCTCTCTAATCTCTCCTGCCTTCCACCCTATCACAGACCTTCCCTTTTGTTCTTTCTTCCCCTCCCCCTTTCAGTGCATCAGAATGTGCTCTTTTCGAACATTCTGCAGTTCTCACGAAGGGACGTTGACCTGAAACATTAACTCTGTTTTTCTCTCCACAGATGCTGCCTGACCCACTGAGTATTTCCAGCATTTTCTGTTTTTAATTTCAGCATCCGCAGTATGTTGCCTCTATGAATCCTATTCCTTGGAATGCATGCTTATGTTATTCATTATTTCCCAAAGATTCTCTCATCTCTAATCAAGGGAAGAAAGGGAAGGGAGATGGGGCTCAAACAGTTAACATGCTGCGAGACAAAAAGTAGAACTTCCAGCGATCAGACAAAGCGTGTCGTAGCACGTCGAAGAGAAGGTTTTTATTTTAGTTTTGCATTACACAGCCTGGGGCACATGAGCTGATGCTGATGTAATGTGCACTGCAGTTACCTTAACGTGTTGTACATGCAGGGCACAGGCCCAAGTCAGACCGCGTCGGCCCTAAATTTAGTGCAGTCACAAGACTCGGAAAGAGAGAGGGAGGGAGATTATGTTAGTGCATAAACCGCATGACGAACAACCTCCAGCCCGACGTACTGTCGCCACAAGCATTGCACGATTGATAAAGTGAACCTGTCTGGCCCATTTTTCTTAATAAGCATTTTTTTCCCACCCTTCCAATTTGCTTTCCTTTCTCTCTCTTGAAGGTAAGGACTCTGGCCGGAGTGAGACACTTATAGGTATCAGTGGTGACAGTGAATGGCAACAGGCCACGTAACAGGTCTGGGACCAGGCGCCTGTGTGCAGTCCTGCCCTCACCCCATGCCCACATCCGCGTATTTCCCAGGAGGAGTTGCTGCATTGCAGTGGTCCCGACACGAGCCCTTAGTCAGGATTGATTAGTACAGAGAATAATGGATACGAGGCGGGCGTCTAATCGAGTTGCCTATCAGCTCCATGGACCGTTTCCACTCCAGATATTCATGCTCATGAGGTGTCAGCTGTGGCTCAGTGGGCAGCGCTCTCGCCTCTGAGTCACAAACCCCACTCCAGAGGCCTGAGCACAAGATCTAGGCTGATCCTCCAGTGCAGCACAGAGGCAGTTTACGCGGCACCCAGCTTGCGAGCACGATCGGAGCAGGTCGGGGAGCGGAAGGAGCAGCGTGGCGGCCTACCACTCCAGGGACCAGCACGTGCCGGAGCATGAGAGCAACGGCAGCGAAGGATTTGGAGCGTGGGCAGGTACAGCAGGAGAGGCGAGGTCGGGGCGAAGGAGAGGCGAGAGATTGTCGAGGGACGTGATCGGGGTCCAGGAGAGGCGTGGGTTTGGGGCCCAGAAGAGGCGAGGGCCCAGGGGGCAGCACGGACCAGCCCACACTGTGATATGTGCGCGCACTAGGTCCGTGCAGCAGAGCAGGTCTCCAGTCGTCCTGGTTAATCCTTGCTACTGGACTAAGACCTAGCTCTGTCAAGCCCGTGTGGTGGCTGGTGTACAACGGTCATCACACGTTAAAAAAAATCCATGCACAGGCATCTTCCACCCTTCAAGATTTAGTTTTAGGTCCTTCACGGAAACACCTGTGGACTGTTTGGCATGGAAGCAAGTTACCCTCGGTTCGAGGGACTGCCTATGATGATGATGATTGAGGGAGAGCTGCACAGTTGGAGGTGCCGTCTTTCAGATGAGATGTTAAACCGGGGCCCCGCCTGCCCTCTCAGGTGGACGTTAAAGATCCCATGGCACTATTTCGAAGAAGAGCAGGCGAGTTGTTCCCAGATGTTCTCGTCAACATTTATCCCTCAACCAACATCACTAAAAAACAGATGTTCTGCTTATTATCACATTGCTGTTGTGTGAAAACTGGCATTTCCTACCCGACAACAGTGACTACACTTTAAAAGCACTTCATTCGCTGCCAAGCGCTTTGTGACATCCCGATGTTGTGAAAGGCTCTGTGGGAAAGCAAGTCTTTCAGAAGGGATCAATGTGATAGTGACCAGATGGAAACATCCTTGTCTGATTTCCCCCCTCACCGGCCACTTGTGGTACCTCTTCTATCTGGCTGAGCTAATTCCAGACAGCTGTAAGATTTAAAGGCCGTGAGGCCCAGCTCCAAATTGTGCGGGACACCTGTCACTGAACATCGTGTAAATCCCCGATTTTCATCGCTCCACCATTGGCGGTCGTGTCTTCAGCTGCCTGGGCCCCAAGCTCTGGAACTCCCTCCCTAAAACTCTCCTCCTCTCTAACTCCCTCTCCCCCTTTAAGATGCTCCTTAAAAGCTACCTCTGTGACCAAGCTTTTGGTCACCTGCCCTAATGTCTCCTTATGTGGCTCGGTGTCAAATTCTGTTTGATAACTCTCCTGTGAAGCACCTTGGGACGCTTTACTACATTAAAGGCGCTATATAAATGCAAGTTGTTGTTGTAAAGAGTGATTTGAATGGATTAAAGAATATCATCCTTGCTTACTCTTGGAGTGGTGCGTGCAGTAAACTGATGGGCCTCTGCTCTTTTGAAAAATACTTACATTTATATACTGCCTTAACCTGACGTTGGAATACATCAAAGTTAATTTGCTCTGTTACTTACTGTTGTTCAGTCGAAAACAATATTTTGCATTGGCCAGTTACAGGTTTTGGATATGGTTGTGTTGTAGTTATGGTACTGGCATAGCAACCCAGAGGTTGTGCATTCAAATTCCACCATGGCAAATCCGGAAATTTGGCAGAGGGTGAAAAAATGATCTTGACACCCAACTGGTTCCCCAATGGAAAGGGACCCTCCCTCTTACACGTTGTTCTGTCTTACACAAGTTGAATTCTTTCTCAGGATGTGGTGTCGCTGGCAAGGCCGTCAATTATTGTCCATCCCCAGAGATACAACGGAGGCTGGCGAGGCCACTTCAACGGGCAGTTAATAGTCAACCACGCTGTTGTGGGTCTGGAGTCACATACAGGCCAGACCGGGTAAGCACGGCAGATTCCCTCTCCTAACGGTCATTCATGAACCAGGTGGGATTTTACGACAATCCGATAGCTTCATGGCCACTTTTATTTCCAGATTGTTTTTTTATTAAACTGAATTCAAAATTCTCCAAACTGCCCTGGTGGGATTTGAACTGCCTGTCTGCTGGATTAGGCAAGGCCACAGGATTCTTAGTCCGGAAACGTAAACACTACACTGTTGTGCCTATAATAGTCGTCTCCTTGATAAAGTGCAACATCCCCACCGACACCTGCGAGTCCCTAGCCAGAGACCGCCCTAAGTGGAGGAAGAGCATCCGGGAGGGCTCTGAGCACCTCGAGTCTCGTCGCCGAGAGCATGCAGAAACCAAGCGCAGGCAGCGGAAGGAGCGTGCGGAAAACCAGTCCCACCCACCCTTTCCTTCAACCACTGTCTGTCCCACCTGTGACAGAGACTGTAATTCCCGTATTGGACTGTTCAGTCACCTGAGAACTCACTTTTACAGTGTAAGCAAGTCTTCCTCGATTTCGAGGGACTGGCTATGATGACAGGCCAGACCGGGTAATGATGGCAGCTTTCCTTCCTGAAAGGTCATCCATGAACCAGATGGGCTTTTATGACAATCCGATAGCTTCATGGCCACTTTTATTTCTAGATTTTTTTTTTATCAAACTGAATTCAAATTCTCAAAACTGCCCTGGTGGGATTTGAACTGTCTGCCTGCTGGATTAGACAAGGCCACAGGATTCTTAGTCCGGAAACTTAAACACTACACTGTTGAGCCCATAATAGTCGTTAATGACTCTCAGTGCCCTCCAAATGGTAAAGAACATCATTATAGAACCTACCACCACTTTCTTGGCACGTGGGCGCACGTGAGAAGGAATGTGAAGAAATTATTACCCACCATTTGTCTAGACGAAGAAGTACTGGTTTTCTGAAGTGAAATTCAGTCTCAAAGGTGATTTTGAAGAAGCAAATCCTTCAGACGTTACATGCCTTATTGTGGTGGTCCCTTTACTCACTGTCCACCTGCAGCGATGTCTGGTAGTGTTGAAATCTCCATCCTCCTGCTCACTTTGAAGGATGGATGTTGCAGAGTTAGCTGATCCCAGGTGGGTTGGCAGTGGGGGCGCAACAAATGGGACTGCTGCAGCTGGCCTTATTGTCTTTGGGTGAGAAAAGTCGACCAGCCGGTTGACTCTCACAGTTGGAACTCACAGCTGAAGTATGATTGCCTGTGGGTGGTATCAGTGCCCACGGAACCCATGGGCCTCCGGAATTCCACGTCTAAACCTCTCCATCTCTCCGCCTCTCTCTCTCTCTCTCTCTAAGACGCTCCTTGAAACCTACATTTCACCTGTCAAAATATCGCTTTATGTAGCTCGGTTTCAAACTTTGTCTGATAACCAGAAATTTAACTGGACCAGGCACATAAATATTGTGGCAACAAGAGCAGCTCAGAGGCTGGGTATTCTGTGGTGGGTGTCTCACCTCCTGACTCCCCAAATCCTTCTCACCACCTACAAGGCACAAGTCAGGAGTGTGATGGAATACGCTCCACTTGCCTGGATGAGTGCAGCTCCAACAACACTCAAGAAGCTCAACACCATCCAGGACAAAGCAGCCCACTTGATTTCACCCCATCCACCACCTTCAACATTCACTCCCTCCACCACCGGCGCCCCCTGGCTGCAGTGTGTACCATCTACAAGATGCACTGCAGCAACTCACCAAGGCTTCTTCGGCAGCACCTCCCAAATCCACGACCTCTACCATCCAGAAGGACGAGGGCAGCAGGCGCATGGGAACACCATCACCTGAAAGTTCCCCTCCGTCCTGACTTGGAAGTACATCGCCGTTCCTTCATCGTCGCTGGGTCAAAATCCTGGAATTCCCTCCGTAACAGCACCGTGGGAGCGCCTTCACCACACGGACTGCAGCGGTTCAAGAAGCTGTCTCACCACCACCTTCTCAAGGGCAATTAGGGACGGGCAATAAATGCCGGCCTTGCCAGCGATGCCCACATCCCGTGAATGACTAAATAAAAAATCACTCCAGTGAAGTACCTGGGGAAGTTTTTACTCGTTAAAGTTGTTTTAGAAATGTGAATTGCTGTAACTGTACCAAAGCACGGGCCTTGAACCCTCTCAGAGAGAAGCCCTTGGTTTTTGCGGTGTATAAAAAAAGCATTGGTTAAAGCGGATTGAAAGCTGTCTGCGTACATTTGTAGAAAGCAGACCCTCTGTGGTGTTCAAGGCTTCGCAGTGACAGGACTTGAGGTCAGCTTGTTTGACCGCGAGAGGTCTCCAGTGTACTGTCGGCCACACAGGCTATTTTTGCAGCCCTATCGTGTGTCACATTCTCCATTTGGTTATGCGATTTGGCCAGTGCAAGAACGAGAGAGAGAGAGAGAGTAGGAGATGAGCCCATTGGAGCCAGTCCTTCCACAGCACTCTCATGGACCCCTCCCCGATCATTGAAAGCAGACAGGAAGGCTAAAAGCAGTAATCTGGATACTGTACTCCCTCCATATAATCTTACAGCATAGAAGGAGACCATTTTGCCCACCAGACTTGTGCCGGCTCTTTGAAAGAGCTATCCTATTAGTCCCACTCCCCTGCCCTTTCCCCATAAATCTGCAATTTTCTCCCCTTCAAGTGTTTATCCAATTCCCATTTGACAGTTACGATTGACTCTACATGCACCACCCTTTCAAGCAGTGCATTCAAGGTCGCAACAATTCGCTGTGTAAAAAAATTCTCAACTCTCCCCTGGTCCTTTTATCTTAACCGTGTTCAGTTCCATTTGCAAATCCTCAGGAAATGAAGCAGTCTATGCCCGCATGCAGCAAGACCTGAACGACATTCAAGCTTGGGCTGATAAGTGGCAGGTAACAAGTGCCAGTCAATGACCATCTCCAACAAGTGTGAGTCAAATCACCTCCCCCTGATATTCAAGGGCATTATCATTACCGAATCCCCCACCACCAACATTCTGGGGGTCACCGTTGACCAGAAACTTAACTGGGAACACCATCATCAGCAAGTTCTCCTCCAAATCACATACCATCCTGATCTGGAAATATATCGCCGTTTCTTCATCGTCGCTAGGTCAAAGTTTTGGAACTCCCTTTCTAACTCTCTCTTCTCATAGGCGGCCCCTTGTATTGAGGATGGCTTGCTCCCACACCAAAAGTTCACAGGTGTTTCAATGAAGGACCTGACATTCCAGGTCTCGAACAACATGTTGAAGGGTGGAAGATGCCTGTGCGTGGATTTTTTTAACATGGGGTGGCCGTTGCACACCAGCCACCACACGGGCTTAACAGAGCTAGGTCTTGGTGCAGTGGCAAGGATTAACCAAGACAACTGAAGACCTGCTCTGCTGCACTGACCTAGTGCGCACACATAAGAACATAAGAAATAGGAGCAGGAGTAGGCCACACGGCCCCTCGAGCCTACTCCGCCATTCAATAAGATCATGGCTGATCTGATCATGTACTTAGCTCCACTTCCCTGACCACTCCCATAACCCCTTATCCCCTTATCGTTTAAGAAACTGTCTATTTCTGTCTTAAATTCATTCAATGTCCCAGCTTCCACAGCTCTCTGAGGCAGTGAATGCCACAGATTTACAACCCTCAGAGAAGAAATTTCTCCTCATCTCAGTTTTAAATGGGCGGCCCCTTATTCTAAGATCATGCCCTCTAGTTCTAGTCTCCCCCATCAGTGGAAACATCCTCTCTGCATCCACCTTGTCAAGCCCCCTCATAATCTTATACGTTTCGATAAGATCACCTCTCATTCTTCTGAATTCCATTGAGTATAGGCCCAACCTACTCAACCTTTCCTCATAAGTCAACTTCCTCATCCCCGGAATCAACCGAGTGAACCTTCTCTGATCTGCCTCCAAAGCAAGTATATCCTTTCGTAAATATGGAAACCAAAACTGCACGCAGTATTCCAGGTGTGGCCTCACCAATACCCTGTACAGCTGTAGCAAGACTTCCCTGCTTTTATACTCCATCCCCTTTGCAATAAAGGCCAAGATACCATTGGCCTTCCTGATCACTTGCTGTACCTGCACACTATCCTTTTGTGTTTCATGTTTATTGCAGTGCGGGCCCTCGTCTCTGCTGGGCCCTGAACTTGCGCCTCTCCTGGGCCCCGATCACGTCGCTCTACAATCTCTGCCGCTCCTTCGCTCCGACCTCACCGCTCCTGCTGTACCTGCCCACGCTCCAATCAGCGACCTTGATTTTGGTGACGTCCAATCCAGTCGCCCTTCTCCAAGTCGTCGCCCTCCTGCACCAGCTCGCGCTGCTGCCTGAAGTGGTCTCCTTTTATGGCCCCGGCCTACGGCTGGTGGCTTCTCACATAAAAGGAGCGGCGATGCGGTAGCCCGTGAGCAGCCTGGAGGCCCCGACCTCCCTAACAGCACTGTGGGAGTACCTTCAACACACGGACTGCAACGGTTCAAGAAGGCGGCTCACCACCACCTTCTCAAGGGCAATTAGGGACGGGCAATAAACGCTGGCCTTGCCAAAGACACCCACATCCCAGAACGAATATATTAAAAAAAAATCTGTGCCCTCTAGTTACCGCCCCTTCCGCCAGTAGAAACACAACAAAAGATTTTGCTGTAAAATTCGATGATTCTTTTAAATGTCTCTTTGTGGCCTTGCGTACATTATTAGCCATGGCTTTTACCCCTCTTAACCCTGTAAATAAAACCCGCAGACTTTCAACCTGCCGCTCGACTGCGGTTAATGAACATGAGATTCAGACTGTTTCCATAAGGGGCGGACAATTGGCATCAGCAGTTTCTATGCCCTGGGGTGCTCATTGATAATCTACTCCTTGATCTCTCCATGCTTCTCTCTCTGGCTCAGTGGTTCGCACCCTCGTCTCTGAGTCAGAAAGTCGTGGGTGTTATGTATATATGTAGACCTTACCCAAATCTAAGACGTGACACCGGGGGCACACCTGTGGGAGACCTAAGGGTCACCTGTGCACCCTGGGGCAAGCAGGTATAAAAGGTGACTCACCATGCTGCTTCCTCAATCGAGAGTCTGAAATAAAGAGACCAAGGTCACAACAGTCTGAGCTTGCGATATAGTCGTGTGGATTTATTCTGAACATAACAGTGGGTTCAAGCCCCACTCCAGAGACTTGAGCACAAAATCCAGGCTGACACTCCCAGTGCAGTGCTGAGGGAGCGCTGCACTTTCAGAGGTGCCGTCTTTCGCATGAGATGTTAACCTGAGGATCCGTCTGTCCTCTCAGGTAGATGTAAAAGATCCCACAGCGCTATTTGAAGAAGGGGATTTCTCCCCGGTGTCCTGGCCAGCATTTAGCCCTCAACCAACATCACTAAAAAGCAGATTATCTAGTCATTTATCTCAATTGCTGTTTTGGGAGCTTGCTGTGCGCAAATTGGCTGCGTCGCTTCCCACATTACAACAGTGACTACACTTTAAAAAGTACTTCATTGGCTGTAAAGCCCTTTGGGACGTCTTGCGATCGTGAAAGGCGCTACGGAATTGCAAATTCTCCCTTTCTAACTGACGCTTAAAAATTGCTTCGTCAAGTGGACAGCGTCACCTTAAAAAAAAAATCTGTGTAAAACTAACCCCTTTCCAAAATATTAATAGAGGCCAGAGGGAGTGTGCAGTTCTGAATAGGCAGTGCACCATACTACGGGCCTGTGACTGTGGCTGTCTTGGTAACCCCCCCATCCCCCCCACCCGCTCTGTCCATGTGACCGGAAAGTGGCCTGTCAATCTCATTGGGTTCTCACGATTTCCCGCCCCTGCCGCGGAGGCCAGCTGTGGCTGATGCAAGTCAAATGCAGTGCCGTCAGCTGATTGACGCCGCCGACCACGTGCCCCTGTTCTTTGACTGCCTCTGGCTCTGCTTCACCTTCTCCCTGCCAAGCCCAAATGTCAGCAACGACACTAAATTTATCTCAACATCACTGCACCGTGCTCCCATGTCGGCAAACAGCATTTGCTGTGACTGGAAAGGGAGCAACGCACTCCTGTGGGACTCCCGGCCAACATCCTGAGGGCGCGTGATAACTATTGTGCCCACATGCCTTCAAGTGCTGGCTGGCCAAGAATAGGCCGACCTTTAAAGGCAGCCAACCCCTTCAAGGGATTAGGGGGAGACATGGGACATGGGGCTGCAGTCAGCCTGTAAAGCAGGCCATGATTTCATTGGGGACAGGGCCACGCGCTTGACGGCCTTAAGCTCGCAGCATTCCGGATCGGGCCCCAGGTTGCCACCTGATTAAAATGCAGGCCTACCCCACCGCCCCCCTCACCTATGGCAGCCGGCCAGAATGTCCTCGGTTTTCGGCCCACGTAAGGCATTCTTCGAAGTTAGGACTGAAAATAGACGGATTGTCCGAACACAACACATTGTTCTTGCATTCTTCTCTCGAGATCAGTTAAGTCAACCACATCGCTGTGGGTCTGGAGTCACGTATATACAGAGCGGGTAAGTACGGCAGTAAAGGGCCTTAGTGAACCAGATGAGTTTTTAATGACAATCTGATAGTTTTATGGTCACAGTTACTAATACGAGCTTTTTATTCCAGATTTATTTAATTAACTGAAGTCAAATTGCCTAGGTGGGATTTGAACTCATGTCCCTGGATCATTAGTGTCTCCGGGGGGGGGGGGGGAGCGATAACAGAGCGCTAACGGTTTACCGAACAGGCACGGCGAAATCACCGACGCCCGCAAACTTGCATGGCGGGTTAGTGCTGTCGCCGCACCTTACCGCCTCGATCTCCTGCGCCCCGTGGATCATGAGTCATCTGGCGCACAGCGCCCCATTACCGCCCCGGATGCAACATTTGCTCCTGCCCCTTGCAGCATCGGCGGGCGTTAGCAACGGCAGCTGCAGGAGGCGTTGTGAGCTGGGCTGGCCGCTTGGGGAACGCTAATCAAAAGCAATGGTGGTCAGGTAGGCCAACGTTTTATTATCGGCCCTGCACTCTGCAATCTTGGCCAATCGCAGGTGCCGTCGCTGACCAGTCGGAGCCTTACCTTGAAACAAGCTCAGCGATGGCCCGTCCCTTGAAGGGCGGGAAGCGGCCTGTGGTTCCGGCAGCACTGCACTGGGACATTGTGCCGCGCTCTGCCGCGACCGCCCCTTTTGCTCTGTTTAACGCTCCACTTCCCTCCTGGAGCGCTAAACCGGAAGATCGCGTGCGCTGGAATTGGGTAGCGCCCGGCAATACTTCCCGCAAAAGTTATCGCCCCAAATAAGGTGCCATGCAATTCCTAGCCCTGGGTTTGTAAAAGAAAAATTTCTTCCAACATTTTTGTTTATTAGTTATAAAAATATTGGACGTGAGGGAATAAAGGCTGTTTGATGCTGACTGTGACAAATCACCCGATATGGTAACAACAGCAACTTGTATTTATATAGCGCCTTTAACGTAGTGAAACATCCCAAGGCGCTTCACAGGAATATTGTGAGATAAAAAAATTTGACACCGAGCTGCATAAGTAGAAATGATCGCAAGTGACCAAACACTTGGACAGAGAGGTTTTGAGGATATGGTAATGAAGGGTCTATTCGCTCTCCCGATTGGTGTGAGAAGGCAGGGCGCCGTGAGGATGGATGTGTCGGGTGGCCAATGGCGGGGTGGTGGGAAGTCATGTGACGGAACCTCCAGGAAAATCTCCAACCAGAGTTGCCAAACCCAGAGCTCATGCGGACAGGCTCGCTCGAACGGTGTGGGTGATTAGTCTGCCTGTAACATTCACTGCATGGGCGGCCACAGGAAGAATGGCCATGGAGTGAAGGATCATTGGACGATGGATCACAACACAACAAGAGGAGAGGGGAGAGAGAGTGAAAATTGATGGGACGCGTGGGGAGGAGGTTAGTGAAATGAAATATCCTCTCTCTTGTGACCTTTTTCTTTTGTACGCGCTGTGTTCCATACCAGACAGTGCTGACCAACAGAGCCACAATGGGAAGCATCTGGGAATGTTTTGTCAGCCAGAATATCCTGTTGCAATTCGATGATTGTGTAAATGACTGCAGAAGTTCACGACTATCAGATAACGTGCTGCTTGTCACCGGTTATTTATACAAAGCAGCCAGCTCGAGATGTTTTAATGGTAGACTGGATACATTAGCACAGTGGTTATGTCACTGGGCTAGTAAGTTCAAATCCCACCACGGCAGCTGGGGAATTTAAATTCAGTGGATTAAATAAATCTGGAATAGAAAGCTAGTATCAGTAATGGTGACAATGAAACTATCGGATTGGCGTAAGAACTCATCTGGTTCACTAATGTCCTGGTATAATGTGATGGAAATCTATCGTCCTTACCCGATCTGGCCTATGTGTGATTACTGACCCATGGCAACGTGGTTGACTCTTAGCTGCCCTCTGAAATGGCTAAGCAAGCCACTCAGTTATAACATAATACAATAATATTACCTTCACCACAAGTACTGCAGTGGTTCCCAAGGGCAATTAGGGATGGGCAATAAATGCTGGCCTTACCAGGGATGGCAGGACTGACATATGAAGAAAGACTGGATCGACTCGGCTTATATTCACTGGAATTTAGAAGAATGAGAGGGGAGCTCATAGAAACATATAAAATTCTGATGGGATTGGACAGGTTAGATGCAGGAACAATGTTCCCGATGCTGGGGAAGTCCAGAACCAGGGGTCACAGTCTAAGGATAAGGGGTAAGTCATTTAGGACCGAGATAAGGAGAAACTTCTTCACTTAGAGAGTTATGAACCTGTGGAATTCTCTACCACAGAAAGTGGTTGAGGCCAGTTTGTTAGATGTATTCAAAAGGGAGTTAGATGTGGTCCTTACGGCTAAAGGGATCAAGGGGTATGGAGAGAAAGCAAGCTGAAGTTGCGTGATCAGCCATGATCATATTAAATTAGTGAAGGGCTGAATGGCCTACTCCTGCACCTATTTTCTATGTTTCTATGTCCACATCCCGAGAATGAATAATAATAAAAATTTGACAGAATTTTACAGTACATTAAAGGAAGCCATTCAGCCCATCCTGCCTGTGCTGGCTCTCTGAAAGAACCGTCCGCTTAGTCCCAATCCCCTGACCTTGATCTCCATACCCTTTTCATTTCTTTTCTTTTGCAAATACTTCATTTTAATTTTAAGATGCATTCAAGGGGAAGCTACATATGTTAGATAAGATTATTGCTAGAGAAGCGTATTACAGGATATGGAGCCAAGGAGGGTGGATGGAGTTAGGATACAGATCAGCCATGATCGCATTGAATGGCGGAACATAGGCTCCTGTTTCTATGTGTCAGTATTTACAGCGGATCCCCAGGAGTGTGTCAGTATTTACAGGGGGTCCCCGGGAGTGTGTCAGTATTTACAGGGGGCCCCCGGGAGTGTGTCAGTATTTACAGGGGGCCCCCGGGAGTGTGTCAGTATTTACAGGGGGTCCCCAGGAGTGTGTCAGTATTTACAGGGGGTCCCTGGAAATGTGTCAGTATTGACAAGGGGCCCCTGGGAGTGTGTCAGTATTTACAAGGAGTCCCTGGGAATGTGTCAGTATTGACAAGGGGCCCCTGGGAGTGGGTCAGTATTTACAGGGGGTCCCTGGGAATGTGTCAGTATTGACAGGGGGTCCTCGGGAATGTGTCAGTATTGACAGGGGGTCCCCAGGAATGTGTCAGTATTCACAAGGGGCCTCTGGGAATGTGTCAGTATTTACAGGGGGTCCCCGGGAGTGTGTCAGTATTTACAGGGGGCCCCCGGGAGTGTGTCAGTATTTACAGGGGGTCCCCGGGAGTGTGTCAGTATTTACAGGGGGCCCCTGGGAATGTGTCAGTATTGACAGGGGGTCCCCAGGAATGTGTCAGCATTGACAGGGGGCCCCCGGAAGTGTGTCAGTATTTACAGGGGGTCCCCGGGAATGTGTCAGTATTGACAGGTGGCCCCAGGAATGTGTCTCTATTTACAGGGGGTCCCCGGGAATGTGCCACTATTTACAGGGGATCCCTGGGAATGTGTCACTATTTCGAGATATCCCTTACCCTGGCTCCAGGTCGGCAACACAGCCTTCAGGACCCTTGCTCTTGACTGCAGAGGATGCTGTCTCTCCCCCTAATTATTGAATAGGCTCGAGGGGCCAAATAGCTGAGCTGCTCTTGTAGCCACAGTATTTATGTGGCTGGTCGCGTTAAGTTTCTGATCAATGGTCAATACTATGATGCCTTGGGGAGCTCTTTTAACATTTTAACGGAAAAAATGCTACAACAGGGTTAATATGGCCCCACTCCGGATATAAAAATGGTCAGAGGGTCTAGTAAGGAGGAGGAACTGAGGGAAATCCTTAATAGTCGGGAAATTGTGTTGGGGAAATTGATGGGATTGAAGGCCGATAAATCCCCAGGGCCTGATGGACTGCATCCCATAGTACTTAAGGAGGTGACCTTGGAAATAGCGGATGCATTGACAGTCATTTTCCAACGTTCCATTGACTCTGGATCAGTTCCTATCGAGTGGAGGGTAGCCAATGTAACCCCACTTTTTAAAAAAGGAGGGAGAGAGAAAACAGGGAATTATAGACTGGTCAACCTGACATCGGCAGTGGGTAAAATGATGGAATCAATTATTAAGGATGTCATAGCAGCGCATTTGGAAAGGGGTGACATGATAGGTCCAAGTCAGCATGGATTTGTGAAAGGGAAATTATGCTTGACAAATCTTCTGGAATTTTCTGAGGATGTTTCCAGTGGAGTGGACAAGGGAGAACCAGTTGATGTGGTGTGTTTGGACTTTCAGAAGGCTTTCGACAAGGTCCCACACAAGAGATTAATGTGAAAAGTTAAAGCACATGGGATTGGGGGTAGTGTGCTGACATGGATTGAGAACTGGTTGGCAGACAGGAAGCAAAGAGTAGGAGTAAATGGGTACTTTTCAGAATGGCAGGCAGTGACTAGTGGGGTACTGCAAGGTTCTGTGCTGGGGCCCCAGCTGTTTACATTGTACATTAATGATTTAGACGAGGGGATTAAATGTAGTATCTCCAAATTTGCGGATGACACTAAGTTGGGTGGCAGTGTGAGCTGCGAGGAGGATGCTATGAGGCTGCAGAGCGACTTGGATAGGTTAGGTGAGTGGGCAAATGCATGGCAGATGAAGTATAATGTGGATAAATGTGAGGTTATCCACTTTGGTGGTAAAAACAGAGAGACAGACTATTATCTGAATGGTGACAGATTAGGAAAAGGGAAGGTGCAACGAGACCTGGGTGTCATGGTACATCAGTCACTGAAGGTTGGCATGCAGGTACAGCAGGCGGTTAAGAAAGCAAATGGCATGTTGGCCTTCATAGCGAGGGGATTTGAGTACAGGGGCAGGGAGGTGTTGCTACAGTTGTACAGGGCCTTGGTGAGGCCACACCTGGAGTATTGTGTACAGTTTTGGTCTCCTAACCTGAGGAAGGACATTCTTGCTATTGAGGGAGTGCAGCGAAGGTTCACCAAACTGATTCCGGGGATGGCGAGACTGACCTATCAAGAAAGACTGGATCAACTGGCATTGTAAAACATAGAAACATAGAAACATAGAAAATAGGTGCAGGAGCAGGCCATTCAGCCCTTCTAGCCTGCACCGCCATTCAATGAGTTCATGGCTGAACATGAAACTTCAGTACCCCCTTCCTGCTTTCTCGCCATAACCCTTGATCCCCCGAGTAGTAAGGACTTCATCTAACTCCCTTTTGAATATATTTAGTGAATTGGCCTCAACTACTTTCTGTGGTAGAGAATTCCACAGGTTCACCACTCTCTGGGTGAAGAAGTTTCTCCTCATCTCGGTCCTAAATGGCTTACCCCTTATCCTCAGACTGTGACCCCTGGTTCTGGACTTCCCCAACATTGGGAACATTCTTTCTGCATCTAACCTGTCTAAACCCGTCAGAATTTTAAACGTTTCTATGAGGTCCCCTCTCATTCTTCTGAACTCCAGTGAATACAATCCCAATTGATCCAATCTTTCTTGATAGGTCAGTCCCGCCATCCCGGGAATCAGTCTGGTGAACCTTCGCTGCACTCCCTCAATAGCAAGAATGTCCTTCCTCAAGTTAGGAGACCAAAACTGTACACAATACTCCAGGTGTGGCCTCACCAAGGCCCTGTACAACTGTAGCAACACCTCCCTGCCCCTGTATTCAAATCCCCTCGCTATGAAGGCCAACATGCCATTTGCTTTCTTAACCGCCTGCTGTACCTGCATGCCAACCTTCAATGACTGATGTACCATGACACCCAGGTCTCGTTGCACCTTCCCTTTTCCTAATCTGTCACCATTCAGATAATAGTCTGTCTCTCTGTTTTTACCACCAAAGTGGATAACCTCACATTTATCCACATTATACTTCATCTGCCATGCATTTGCCCACTCACCTAACCTATCCAAGTCACTCTGCAGCCTAATAGCATCCTCCTCGCAGCTCACACTGCCACCCAACTTAGTATCATCCGCAAATTTGGAGATACTGCATTTAATCCCCTCGTCTAAATCATTAATGTACAATGTAAACAGCTGGGGCCCCAGCACAGAACCTTGCGGCACTCCACTAGTCACTGCCTGCCATTCTGAAAAGTACCCGTTTACTCCTACTCTTTGCTTCCTGTCTGACAACCAGTTCTCAATCCACGTCAGCACACTACCCCCAATCCCATGTGCTTTAACTTTGCACATTAATCTCTTGTGTGGGACCTTGTCGAAAGCCTTCTGAAAGTCCAAATACACCACATCAACTGGTCCACTCCACTGGAAACATCCTCAGAAAATTCCAGAAGATTTGTCAAGCATAATTTCACCAGACTGATTCCCGGGATGGCGGGACTGACCTATCAAGAAAGATTGGATCAACTGGGCTTGTATTCACTGGAGTTCAGAAGAATGAGAGGGGACCTCATAGAAACGTTTAAAATTCTGATGGGTTTAGACAGGTTAGATGCAGGAAGAATGTTCCCAATGTTGGGGAAGTCCAGAACCAGGGGACATATACCCCAGTCTAAGGATAAGGGGTAAGCCATTTAGGACTGAGATGAGGAGAAACTTCTTCACCCAGAGAGTGGTGAACCTGTGGAATTCTCTACCACAGAAAGTTGTTGAGGCCAATTCACTAAATATATTCAAAAAGGAGTTAGATGTAGTCCTTACTACTAGGGGGATCAAGGGGTATGGCGAGAAAGCAGGAATAGGGTACTGCAGTTGCAAGTTCAGCCATGAACTCATTGAATGGCGGTGCAAGCTAGAAGGGCCGAATGGCCTACTCCTGCACCTATTTTCTATGTTTCTATGTTTCTAAAGCCCCCTCCCCGCCCCACTAAAACTATCAGCCTCACACCTGGCTGAGGGTTTTAGCTTTATGTGCTTCAGGTGAAATAACCACTGTTAGATCAAAACCCTCTGAAACTCTCCTTGTGCCTAAGTTGCATTTGGAGCAAAAGTGTTTTCTAACATTGAGATATTGGTGATTGTGTAAATACTCTCGTGGACGTTAGCTCTTATATAATTGCCTTGTTTATATCAGTCTGTCCTGTTTATATATTAACAGGCTTTACCCGAGAGTGACATCAATTTACAGAGATTGTCTGGAGCTCAGAGTTAAGCTAGTCACACTGGAGAACTTTATCCAAGCATCCAGGCTCCAATCGGTCCTTTCATCCATCTATCTATTAATCACCATCCATCTACCCAACTCTCCATTCATTCATTCATCCCTCTATCTCTTCACTCATCTGTCCAGTCATCCAATTGACCATTTTTCTGCGCATTCATCCAACCATCGATCTGCCCATCCATCAGTCCGTCCATCTGCCCATCTATCCATCTATTTATCTCGTATCTATCTGATCATTCATCGGGCTATTCATTGATCCAGTTCATCCACCCATCCCTCCACCCATCCACTTTCCCATCTATCTTACCCTGTCCATCCATTCAGGTGTCTATTTATCTGCTGTGTCTATTTCTCTAGTTTATCAATACTGAGATAATCATTATTGCTCTGGCCTTTCCTGCCTTGTCCCTCCCATGCAGGAAATACACCATCCCGCATGTTGCTGCTCTCTGCATTCTCACTATGGTCAGATCAAGACTCATTGTAGCGTCTCCTACTCAAACACATTCTATCCCATCACCAATGACACTGCTGCATCTGTAGGGCCGAGACATTGCGGCAATTTCCACCTGAGCAGAACTGCTGCAGGTTTATAAATGTATGAGGGATTCTGATAGAGGGGGAAAGACTATTTACTTTGGCTGGGAGCCAATTGTAATGGTTCATTCATTTAAAATGGGCACCAAGAGAGTGAGAAGGTTAGGGGAATTTTCTTTACACAGATGGTCGTTGGAGCTTCGAATGCTTTGTCACAGGGAATGGTTGAGGCAGAGACCACAACACATTTTATGAGAAAATTGGATCAACATTTGAAGTTTGAATATATGAAGATTCGATGCTATGTGGAGAGACGGGGGCAGGAGATTAGTTTCAGATGGTTTGATCAAGGAGCCAGCATAGGGGCTGAATGCCTCCTTCTTTGCTTTAAACGTCTGAAGTTCTCAATGTCACCTCTTGGGTGCCATATGTTTCATTACAGCAGCCCATCAGAACTTCATCATTAATTAGTAGAGTGGACAAGAGAGAACCAGTGGATGTGGTGTATTTAGATTTTCAAAAGTCTTTTGACAAGGTCCCACACAAGAGATTGGTGTGCAAAATTAAAGCACATGGTATTGGGGGTAATGTACTGACGTGGATAGAGAACTGGTTGGCAGACAGGAAGCAGAATGTCGGGATGAACGGATCCTTCTCAGAATGGCAGGCAGTGACTAGTGGAGTGCCGCAGAGCTCAGTGCTGGGACCCCAGTTATTTACAATATACATCAATAATTTAGATGAAGGAATTGAGTGTAATATCTCCAAGTTTGCAGATGACACTAAGCTGAGTGGTGGTGTGAGCTGTGAGGAGGATGCTAAGAGGCTGCAGGGTGACTTAGACAGGTTAGGTGAGTGGGCAAATGCATGGCAGATGCAGTGTAATGTGGATAAATGTGAGGTTATCCACTTTGGGAGCAAAAACATGAAGACAGAATATTATCTGAATTGCGGCAGATTAGGAAAAGGGAGGTGCAACGAGACTTGGGTGTCATGGTACATCAGTCATTGAAAGTTGGCATGCAGGTAAAGCAGGCCATGAAGAGGGCAAATGGCATGTTGGCCTTCATAGCTAGGAGATTTGAGTATAGGAGCAGGGAGGTCTTAATGGAGTTGTACAGGGCCTTGGTGAGGCCTCACCTGGAATATTGTGTTCAGTTTTGTTCTCCTAATCTGAAGAAGGATGTTCTTGCCATTGAGGGAGTGCAGCGAAGGTGCACCAGACTGATTCCTGGGATGGCAGGACTGACATATGAGGAGAGACTGGATTGACTGGGCCTTTATTCACTGGAGTTTAGAAGAATGAGAAGGGATCTCATAGAAACATATAAAATTCTGACGGGACTGGACAGGTTAGATGCAGGAAGAATGTTCCCGATGTTGGGGAGTTCCAGAACCAGGGGTCACAGTCTAAGGATAAGGGGTAAGCCATTTAGGACCGAGATGAGGAGAAACTTCTTCACTCAGAGTTGTTAACCTGTGGAATTCTCTACCGCAGAGAGTTGTTGATGCCAGTTCGTTAGATATATTCAAGAGGGAGTTAGGTATGACCCTGATGGCTAAAGGAATCAAACGGTTTGGAGAGAAAGCAGGAAAGGGGTACTGAGGTGAATGATCAGCCATGATCTTATTGAATGGTGGTGCAGGCTCGAAGGACCGAATGACCTACTCCTGCACCTATTTTCTATGTTTCTATGTTTACAGGGGGTCCCTGGGAGTGTGTCACTATTTATAGAGGGTCCCCGGGAGTGTGTCAGTATTTGTAGATGGGTGGTGTGTTAATTTATATAGAGGTCCCTGGGAGTGCGTGAAAATTTGCAAGGGGTCCCTCAGACTGAAAATGCTGAGAACAATGGTTCTCGTCTTACCCGTGACAAATGGCCCTTGGACAAGGTACGGGAGGTCAACATGTGTCCTCTCCATCAAGTGTCCTGTACAGCAGACATCTCAAAGCGCTGGAGAATTACCACCAACGATGTCTCCGCAAGATCCTGCAAATCCATTGGGAGGAAAGATGCACCAACGTCAGTGTTCTCGATCAGGCCAACATCCCCAGTATCAAAGCACTGACCACACTCGACCAGCTCCGTTGGGTGGGCCACACCGTCCGCATGCCCGACACGAGACTCCCAAAGCAAGCGCTCTACTCGGAACTCCTTTACGGCAAGCGAGCTCCAGGTGGGCAGAGGAAAGATTTCAAGGACACCCTCAAAGCCTCCCTTATAAAGTACAACATCCCCTCCAGCACCTGGGAATCCCTGGCCCAAGACCGCCTTAAGTGGAGGAAGAGCATCCGGGAGGGCGCTGAGCACCTCGAGTCTTGTCGCCGAGAGCATGCAGAAATCAAGTGCAGGCAGCGGAAGGAGCGTGCGGCAAACCTGTCCCACCCTCCCTTTCCTCCAATCACTGTCTGTCCCACTTGTGACAGAGACTGTAATTCCCGTATTGGACTGTACAGTCACCTGAGAACTCACTTTTAGAGTGGAAGCAAGTCTTCCTCAATTCCAAGAGACTGCCTATGATGATGATAATGATGATGGTGTGTCCATAGCTGCAGGAGGGAAGGGCGTGGAAGCCGGAGCAATGTGTATGGAATTGCCGAGTGCCAAAGAGCACAATTCCACCTTCTGAACACGGAAACACAAGCTCTGCTATTACTAAACCTTTAACACTACATTGTTGCCTAATTGCTCCCATGAAGTATGTAAACCACTCATCTACCTTAGTGGGAGAGCTGCATAACTATGTAAACACTGTCTGAACCTTTAATACCCGTTAATAGCCTGGCCAACAGAAGATTTGCATATCGGAATGAGTGCTGCATGATTAACCCATTTCCTTCTGCATTGTCCCCGATAATCAGGATCTTTGGCAAAAGATCTAAACTAATTGTTGCACTCTCACGTCTGAGTCACAAGGCCGTGGGCACAAGTCCCATTTAAGAGACTTGAGCACATCATCACCACCATCATAGGTGGTCCCTTGTATCGAGGATGACTTGCTTCCACGTCAAAAAGGGAAGAATTCACAGGTCTTTCAATGAAGGACCTAATATTCCAGATCCCGAACTACATGTTGAAGGGTGGAAACATAGAAACATAGAAAATAGATGCAGGAGTAGGCCATTTGGCCCTTCGAGCCTGCACCACCATTCAATAAGATCATGGCTGATCATTCACCTCATTACCCCTTTCCTGCTTTCTCTCCATACCCCTTGATCCCTTTAGCCGTAAGGGCCATATCTAACTCCCTCTTGAATATATCCAATGAACTGGCATCAACAACTCTCTGTGGTAGAGAATTCCACAGGTTAACAACTCTCTGAGTGAAGAAGTTTCTCCTCATTTCAGTCCTAAATGGCTTACCCCTTATCCTTAGACTGTGTCCCCTGGTTCTGGACTTCCCCAACATCAGGAACATTCTTCCTGCACCTAACCTGTCCAGTCCTGTCAGAATTTTATATGTTTCTATGAGATCCCCTCTCATCCTTCTAAACTCCAGTGAATACAAGCCCAGTTGATCCAGTCTCTCCTCATATGTCAGTCCTGCCATCCCGGGAATCAGTCTGGTGAACCTTCGCTGCACTCCCTCAATAGCAAGAACGTCCTTCCTCAGATTAGGAGACCAAAACTGAACACAATATTCTAGGTGAGGCCTCATCAAGGCCCTGTACAAGTGCAGTAAGACCTCCCTACTCCTGTACTCAAATCCCCTAGCTTTCAATGACTGATGTACCATGACATCCAGGTCTCGTTGCACCTCCCCTTTTCCTAATCTGCCACCATTCAGATAATATTCTGCCTTCGTGTTTTGGCCACCAAAGTGGATAACCTTACATTTATCCACATTACACTGCATCTGCCATGCATTTGCCCACTCACCTAACCTGTCCAAGACACCCTGCAGCCTCTTAGCATCCTCCTCACAACTCACACCGCCACCCAGTTTAGTGTCATCTGCAAACGTGGAGATATTACATTCAATTTCTTCATGCAAATCATTGATGTATATTGTAAATAGCTGAGCCCTGCGGCACCCCAGCACTGAACCCTGCGGCACCCCACTAGTCACTGCCTGCCATTCTGAATAGGACCCGTTTATATCGACTGCTTCCTGTCTGCCAACCAGTTCTCTATCCACACCAGTACATTACCCCCAATACCATGTGCTTTAATTTTACCCACCAATCTCTTGTGTGGGACCTTGTCAAAAGCCTTTTGAAAGTCCTAATACACCACATCCACTGCTTCTCCCTTGTCCACTCTACTAGTTACATCCTCAAAAAATTCTAGAAGATTTATCAAGCATGATTTCCCTTTCATAAATCCTTGCTGACTTGGACCAATCCTGTCACTGCTTTCCAAATGCGCTGCTATTTCATCTTTAATAATTGATTCCAACATTTTCCCCACTACTGATGTCAGGCTAACCGGTCTATAATTACCCGTTTTCTCTCTCCCTCCTTTTTAAAAAAGTGGTGTTACATTAGCTACACTCCAGTCCATAGGAACTGATCCGAGTCGATAGACTGTTCGAAAATGATCACCAATGCATCCACTATTTCTAGGGCCACTTCCTAGGGATGCAGACTATCAGGCACTGGGGATTTATCGGCCTTCAATCCCATCAATTTCCCTAACACAATTTCCTGCCCAATAAGGATTTCCTTCAGTTCCTCCTTCTCACTAGACAATCGGTCCCTTTGTATTTCTGGAAGGTTATTTGTGTCTTCCTTCGTGAAGACAGAACCGAAGTATTTGTTCAACTGGTCTGCCATTTCTTTGTTCCCCAAGATGCCTGTGCGTAGATTTTTTTAATGTGCGGCCGCTGTTGCACACCAGCCACCACACGGGCTTGACAGAGCCGGGTCTTGGTCCAGTGGCAAGGATTAACCAAGACGACTGGAGACCAGCTCTGCTGCATGGACCTAGTGTGCACATGTATTGCATTGTGAGCTGGCCCGTGCTGCCCCTGGGCCCTCGGCTCTTCTGGGCCATAAACTCGCGCCTCTCCTGGGCCCCGGTCACTTCCCTCTGCAAACACTTGCCGCTCCTTCGCCCTCTCGTACTGTGCCTGCCTGCACTGCAATCGGCGACCTGGCTTCGCAGCCGTCACCCTCCTGCGTTGCTCCCTGCAGTGGTATGCCACTGCACGCTGCTCCCGCCAATGGCCTCAGCCTGCTGATGGTCTTGCAGGCCGGGACCACGCTGATTTCTGGGCTGGGCCGCCGCACTCTGCTCCCTCCAATGGCCCCGACCTGCTGAGCCATTGAGCACATAGGAACATAAGAACAGGAGGAGGCCAGTCAGCCCCTCGAGCCTGTTCTGCCATTCAATTAGATCATGGCTTATCTGTATATTAACTCCATCAACACGTCCTGGTTCAGCAACCTTTAATGCCCTTGCCTAACAAAAATCTATCAGCTTCAGTTTTGAAATTTTCAATTGAGCTCCAGCCTCAATAGCTTTTGTGGGGGAGAGAGTTCCAGATTTCCCTACCCTTTGTGTGAAGAAGTGCTTCCTGACATCACCCTTTAATGCCTTGGCGCTAATCTTAAGGTTATGCCCCCTTATTCTAAGCTTCCGAACAGAGGAAATAGTTCATTTCTATCTATCCTATCAACTCCGTTAATCATATTAAAGACCCCAATTCCATCGTCCCTTAATGTGCAATATTCAAGGGAGCACCCCAGCCTGTGTTGCAGTCATAGTTATGCACCTCTCCCTACCCAGACAAGCCTAGTCTGTGCCTGTCCTCATAGTTTAACCCTTTTAGCCCCAGAATCATTCTGGTGAATGTGTGCTGCACCCCCTCCAGGGCCAATGTACGCTTCCTGAATGCAGTACTCCAGATGGGGTCTATCCAGAGCTCTGTACAGCTGTAACATCACTTGCTCCTCGTTTTATATTCTAGCCACTTTGAGATAAAGGCCAACATTCAGCCTTTTAAGATATTTTTTGCTGCCTGTTCACTAGCGTTTACTGATTTCTGTACTTGTACCTCTAAATCTCTCAGCTCATCCACAGTTCCTAGCTTCTCGCCATTTCGAAAATACCCTGATCTATCTTTCTTGGGTCCAAAATGGATGACCTCACAATGATCACATGGCTCCGGTTGGGGTGGAGTGTAGAATGTTTCAGTGTAAGGGGTGTTGCAGTTGTGTGGGGCGGACTGGTTGGACTGGATGCTCTTTACCTGTCCGCCATTGTTCATTGTTCATAGGTTTATATGTAACCTTCAAGGTTGCTGACCGAGGACCGCGTGGCTCTTTGTCGGCTGGCGCAGACACGATGGGCCGAAGTGACCTCGTTCTGCGCTGTAAATTTCTATATCACTACATTTTTATGTTTCCCCACATTGAACTCCATCTGCCACGGTTTTGCCCACTCACTTAATCTATACATGCCCCTTTGCAACTTTCTGCTCTACACTATTTATTGTGCCACCTAACTTGGAGTTGTCAGCAAACTAAGTACGTGTGGCTCTCTATTCCTTCATCTAAGTCGTTTATTAATACAGTGAGAAGCTGAGGCCCCTGACAATTTGAGCACATACCTATTCTCTGTACTCTATGTCTCCTATCTACCCATGTCAATAGATTGTTTCTAGCACATGTTGCTCTCATTTTTGTTAATGATCTCGAATGTAGAATTTTGTTGAATACCTTCTGAAAGACAATGGGCCTGAAATTCCGATGTCCCGGGTCCGTACGAAGTTTCTACAGACCCGGAAGGCATCGGAAAAGCCGGTTTTCAGTGTGCAGTGCACACGCACTGAAAACCGGCTTTTCCAATCTGTCAAGTTTCTGGCTTGACAGATCTTGTGCATATCGGGAGCGAGGACACTTGCAGGGCAAGATTTCCGATATTTACGCATATCTTGCCCAGTGAATGTCCTCAAAAATCTTGTGCCTGAAAAAGCAGGCATATAGCCTACTTGTACAGGCGCAAATGTTTAAAAACATACATAAACATTAAACTTAAATTAAATAAACACATATGAAAACATATTTTATTGTTAAAAACCCTCCCCACTATGGTAAGTTTATTTTAAGGCATAATTAAAAAAACTTTTAAAAAAGCCGTGAAAATATATTTTTTTATAAGAATTTTAATTTAAATGTATCTTAAATAGGTAGTGTATTTTTCTATTTTTATTAGTGTATTGCGTGTCTGGGGGGGGTTTCTCATTCTTATGGAATTCCCATTATTATGAATGAGAAAATACTGTGCCTTGATTGGCTGCCCAGAGCCATGTGACTCCAGCTCCAGCATACAGACGTCCCAATGTGCACGTGCTCCGATGCATAGGGAGTGAAGGCCTCAGGATCGGAAGTTCGAGCGGGCACAGCAGGAACAAGTAGGTACGCATTTTTAAAACTTTTTCAGTCGATTGCCCAAGTGAAGAGCTCGACCGGGATTTCTTGGCCATTATAAATGACATCCATAGACACTCCCTATACCACAACAGTTACCTCCTCTAAAAATTCAACTAGGTTTGTTATACATGACATACCCTTTACAACTCCAAGCTGGCTCTCCCTGATCAGCTCCCTGACCAATCCAAGTACTCAGTCACTCTATCCCTCTAACTTCTCCACAGCTGAGGTTAAACTAATAGGCCTGTCATTTCCCAGTTTATCTTGCTTACCCTTCTTAAAATAATGGAGTGAGATTGGCAGTTTTCCAACCCAAGTGGACAATTCCTGAATTGAGAGAATTTTGGAAGATCATGACTAGAGCATCTACAACTTCCTCACCTGCTTCCTTCAATACCCTGAGGTGGAAACCATCAGCTCCTGGAGGTTTGTCTAACATAAAAACATAAGAACATAAGAAATAGGAACAGGAGTAGGCCATACGACCCCTCGAGCCTGCTCTGCTATTCAATAAGATCATGGCTGATCCGATCATGGACTCAGCTCCACTTCCCCGCCCGCTCCCCATAATCCCTTATCTCCTTATCGTTTAAGAAACTGTCTATTTCTGTCTTAAATTTATTCAATGTCCCAGCTTCCACAGCTCTCTGAGGCATCAAATTCCACAGATTTACAACCCTCTGAGAGAGAAATTCTTCCTCATCTCAGTTCTAAATGGGCGGCCCGTTATTCTAAGATCATGCCCTCTAGTTCTAGTCTCCCCCATCAGTGGAAACATCCTCTCTGCATTCACCTTATCAAGCCCCCTCATTATCTTAAACATTTCAATAAGATCCCCTCTCATTCTTCTGAATTCCAATGAGTAGAGGCCCAACCTACTCAACCTTTCTTCATAAGTCAACCCCCTCATCTCCGGAATCAACCTAGTGAACCTTCTCTGAACTGCCTCCAATGCAAGTATATCCTTCCTTAAATACGGAGAGCAACTCTGTCCGCAGTACTCCAGGTGTGGCCTCACCAATACGCTGTACAGTTGTAGCAGGACTTCTCTGCTTTTATACACTATCCCAGTTGCAATAAATACCAACATTCCATTTGTCTTCCTGATTACTTGCTGTACCTACATACTAACTTTTTGTGTTTCATGTACAAGGACCCCCAGGTCCCTCTGTACTGCAGCATTTTGCCGTTTTTCTCCATTTAAATAATAATTAAAAAACATTTTTTTTTGCCAAAATGATAACCTTACACTTTTCCACATTATACCCCATCTGCCAAACTTTTTCCCACTCACTTAGCCTGCCTATAAACCTTTGCAGATTTTTTGTGTTCTCACAACTTGCTTTCCCACCCATCTTTGTAACATCAGCAAACTTGGCTACATTGCACTCGGTCCCTTCATCCAAGTCATTAATATAGATTGTAAATAGTTGAGGCCCCAACACTGATCCCTATGGAACCCCACTAGTTACTGTTTGCCAACTGAAAAATGACCCATTTATCCCAACTCTCTGTTTTCTGTTAGTTAGCCAATCCGCTATCCATGCTAATATATTACCCCGTGAACTTTTATCTTGTGCAGTAACCTTTTATGTGGCATCTTATCGAATGCTTTTTTGAAATCCAAATACACCACATCCACTGGTTCACCCTTATTCACCCTGCTCGTTACATCCTCAAAGAACTCCAGCAAATTTGTCAAACATGATTTCCCTTTCATCAAACCATGCTGAATCTGCTTGATTGAATCATGCTTTTCCAAATGTCCTGCTGCTGCTTCCTTAATAGTGGACTCCAGCATTTTCCCAACACCAGATGTTAGGCTAACTGGTCTATAGTTTCCTGCTTTCTGTCTCCTTCCTTTTTTAAATAGGGGTGTTACATTTGCGATTTTCCAATCCGCTGGGACCTCCCCAGAATCCAGGGAATTTTGGTATATTACAACCAATGCATCCACTATCTCTGCAGCCACTTCTTTTAAGAACCTAGGATTTAAGCCATCAGGTCCAGGGGACTTGTCCACCTTTAGTCCCATTATTTTACTGAGTACTTCTTTAGTGATAGTGATTGTTTTAAGTTCCTCCCTCCCTATAGCCCCTTGATTGTGCACTATTGGGATGTTTTTAGTGTCTTCTACCATGAAGACCAATACAAAATATTTGTTCAACGATTCTGCCATTTACCTGTTCCCCATTATTATCACCTGTATTTCTCATTAAGGGACCCATATTACTTTCCCTTAATATACATATAGAAACCTTTAGTGTTGTTCCTGATATCCCTCGTAAATTTTTTGCAAGTCCCTTTTTGCAACTCTTACTACTTGCTTTATATCTTCTTTACATTTTTACAATTCGTTGAGTCTGATACTATCTCTCACTTCTCTTGGTGACCAAGATTGTTTAATTACACAAGTAGAGCTCTCGCCCTTTAAGAGTATGTACAAATACGTCTCTGAACACCTCCCACTGCTCATCTATTGGGCTCAATTTCCCCCAGTGATTTGCGCCGTTTTTTTTGGCACACACCGCTTTTTTTGGCCTAAATTAAACTATCCAAGTTTCCCCAAAGGTTGTGCGCCAGCGTAACTCAGTTAGTTATGATTTTTTTTCGGTTAGTATTTTTTTGTGTCAAAGGGGTGCGTAACCTGATGTTTGCGCCAGTTTTTCACATTTATGCAAGTTGACCAAATTATATTTTTCCCAGGACGGCATATGTGACCACTCCCAAAAATCCTTCTGGGCACTTAAGGAACACGAGCGCACATTAAAAGACGCCATTGTTTTTAGGCGAAATTTCGGAGGGAGTCAAGAGCACATTAAATATGCATCACGAAGCTTAATTTTTTCAAATTTAAAACGTAGCAAATGGAAGTTTAATGCAATTCTTTAATTTTAGATTTTTTTCAAAGTACCACGCCACCACCGAACGTCTCCAAACCGGGTTCGAAGGCCTGAGCGTTGGCCGGCAGAACCGGTCCCTCGTCCAGACACAGGGGCTCGGCTTCAAAGGAAGCCTGGGACGGGTGGGGGCTGAACAGAAAGCATGTGAAGCCTTACACTATGCTGCAGCATTAAAAGAATCCTGGTGGGGGTGAGGGTGTTTGCCGAGCCCCTGTGTCCGGGCGAGGGAGCGATTCTGCCGGCCGAACCTCGAGCTCGGTGAGGACATGTTCAGTCAGTGGTGGGGTGGTACTTTGAAAAAAATCTAACATTAAACATTAAAGAATTGCATTCGACTTCATTGCCCCAAGTGTCCTAGTTTGAATGCCTAGCTTCCCGTTCTAAGCAAGCCTATTGCACATGCACAGACCTGGGTATGGTCCATACTCAGGCGTCGACCTTGGGGAGAGAGAGAACAAAGAAGCTTGTCCTGCTGTTTTGAGCATCTTGCAAAGTTACAATTTGATCATGGGAGCAATACTGACAATGCCATAACTCGTGCAAGCCTTCTGCATGATGGTGCTGCGGAGGAGACGACTGATTCGACGTCATCGCATGAGGAACCTCAGAGCACGTAGGATGATGGGCAGGAGGCCTTACCCACAACGTGTATATCGAGACAGGCGTTCATAGCTGCACCTGAGTGATGCAGACTGTGTGAGAAGGCTGCGTTTCCGCAAAGAAGTTGTAACCGAGGTCTGTGAGTTAGTAAAAGCAGACCTGCAACCTAGAAGTGTCAGGAGGACTGCTTTGTCAGTGGAAGTGAAGGTTACAGCCGCACTTTAATTCTATGCATCTGGATCATTCCGGGCCGCAACTGGGGATGTGTGCGCCATTTCTCAACATGCAACACATATCTGCATTCAGCAGGTGACTGCTGCACTACATGCCCGGAGGAATGACTACATAAAGTTCCCCATGACTGCCCAGGCAATGCGTGACAGGGCTTTGGACTTCTCCAGGATTGCTGGCTTCCCAAAGGTACAGGGCTGCATTGATTGTACCCACATCGCCTTGCGAGCACCTTTGGAGGATTCCGAGATGTACAGGAACAGAAAAGGCTTCCATTCTGTTAATGTGCAGCTCGTGTGTGACAAGATGCATTGCATCATGTCAGTTGATGCGAGATACCCTGCGAGCACCCATGATGCGTTCATCCTACGCGAGAGCGCTACATCTGCCATGTTTCAGCAGCAGCCAGAAGGACAGAGCTGGACGGAAGCTGACCAGGAATATAAAATGTCTCACATTGCGATGCGCCACATAATAAAGAGGACCATTTGCATCTTGAAGCAGCGTTTCCGGTGCCTGGACTATTCCGGAGGCTACTCCCCTGAGATTGTTGGTCAGTTCACTGTTGTGTGCTGCATGCTGCATAACTTAGCCATCATGAGGCAGCAGCAGCTGGTAGTAGAAGACCCACCTGAGGTGAGAGTGGCTGATGATGATGAGGAAGATGCAGATGACGAGGAGGAAGAGGATGCCATGCAACTACCTGAACCCGGAGCACGATGACGGAGGAGGGCAGGCCGACGTGACCCTGTAACGATTGCTCGGGCCTTGCGCCAGCAGTTCATCCGTGAACGCTTTGCTGCCTGAAGGCTCAGCGGCAACTATTCCAAATGGACCTTGTTTACTGTTTGCACCTGTTCCATAATGTTGTGTTGTGTTAATGGAACAAGTAATGGAAATGACTTAGTTATAATTTAAAATATATTTTATTCAAAAGATTAACAAACACTTGTTTGTACTTAACTTAACATCAATAAAAATATTCTTGTATCAAACATTAAAGCTTTCAGTTAAGATCACTTACAAACTCTAAGATCACTTAAAAACTTTAAGATGACTTACAAACTTTTAAACTTGGAAATTCACATAACTTACAAAATGTTTTTATTTGAGAACAGTTACAACAGTAACAACAATAATAACAACAACAACAGCAGCAGCAGCAAAGAAAGGCTGCACCCATCTCTCCTCCACCTTACTCTAAGACCGCCCGCTGTGCTTGGTCTTGGTGACTCCACCCCTGCCCGCAGGCAGTGGCACAGCGTTTCTCGGGTTGCTACCAAGCTTATTCTTTCTAATATCTTGGGTAACGCGCACTTCTTGATGGGTGATGGGGGTGTGGGGTGGCAAGCGGTAATGTGGAACGCCTGGTCTGGGGATTGGAGTTGGAGTGGCAGCTGATTGTGTCAATGGGCGCGGAGTCTGGGCGTTTTCCCTTATTTCAGCAGCTAACTCCGACGTTTCCCTCCCTCATGTACCCTTGCAGTGTCTCAACTACCTCCAACATTCCCTCCCTCATGTTCACCGACAGTGTATCAGCTACCTGTGACATTCCCTCCCGAAAGTTCACTGACAGTGTATCAGCTACCTGCGACATTCCCTCCCGAAAGTTCACTGACAGTGTCTCAACAACCTGTGACATTCCCTCCCTCATGTTCACCGACAGTGTCTCAGCTACCTGCGACATTCCCTCCCTCATGTTCACCGACAGTGTCTCAGCTACCTGCGACATTCCCTCCCTCATGTTCACCGACAGTGTCTCAGCTACCTGCGACATTCCCTCCCTCATGTTCACCGACAGCGTCTCAACGACCTGCGACATTCCCTCCCTCATGTTCACCGACAGTGTCTCAGCTACCTGCGACATTCCCTCCCTCATGTTCACCGACAGCGTCTCAACGACCTGCGACATTCCCTCCCTCATGTTCACCGACAGTGTCTCAACGACCTACGACATTCCCTCCCTCATGTTCACCGCCAGTATCTCAACGACCTGCGACATTCCCTCCCGAAAGTTCACCGACAGTGTCTCAACGACCTGCGACATTCCCTCCCTCATGTTCACTGAATTGTCTCAACGACCTGCGACATTCCCTCCATCATGTTCACCGACAGTGTCTCAACGACCTGCGACATTCCCTCCCTCATGTTCACCGACAGTGTCTCAACGACCTGCGACATTCCCTCCCTCATGTTCACCGACAGTGTCTCAACTACCTGCGACATTCCCTCCCTCATGTTCACCGACAGTGTCTCAACAACCTGCGACATTCCCTCCCTCATGTTCCCGGACAGTGTTCCCGTTTCTCGTGAAAGTGTTGTTACTTCTCCCAACAGTCCCGATACCTCATCACCCACTGATGGTGTCCAGGAGTGATCGTGTAAGGTCAATGCTCTCTGCACTCTGCCATCATCTGAACCACATCGGTTAGATCCCGCGCCTCAGGAGAGCGCTCCTTCCCCTCCTCACCCTGGGTGTGGCTCGCTGCACCCTACTGGGACCCGCAGTCTCGGATGGTGGTTATGGGGAGTGGGCAGGGAAGTGGAGCTGAGTCCATGATCGGATCAGCCATGATCTTATTGAATGGTGGAGCAGGCTCGAGGGACTGTATGGCCAACTCCGGTTCCTATTTCTTATGTTCTTATGGTGGGGCCCTGGGTGTGTTCGCTGCATCCCACTGCGATTCGCTGCCACGGACGATGGGGCCCTGGGTGTGCCTCGCTGCAGCCCACTGGAGTCCCCAGCCTCGGACTGTGAGAAACCATGGAATATCCCAACACTCGTACCACTCAGGAAAGGGGCTGGCACCTCAATGGGCGGCACCTGCAGCTCCTCCAGAGTGAGTACAACAGTGGGGGATTCTTCCATCACCTCCCCTCCTCCTCCCCCCCAGGCTCTTGGTCTGGAAGGTGGGATTGGAAGATGTTCTCCTCTTCTTCTGAATCGGCTTCAGCCTAGTCAGGGTTGGTCTCAAGTTCTGCAAAATATAACACAACAGACAAATGGTTAGCAGCAGAGGAGGGGGCAGGGTGGGTGATATGAGTAGGCTCACACAGCGCAGGCAGCAGGCTCATTTGAAGGACCACGATGAATGATAGCACATTGCATCAACCGAAGCGTCGCTGACGGAGACATCCCCATGAACCGAAGCATGGTTAGCCCACGCAGTACTTAACATTTAGCAAAGCCAGACTGTGGAATTTGCAGGACTTACCCTGTCCCTCGAGTGTGGGCCCAGCTTGTGCAGTGGTGGTTGCTTTTCTCCAGGCAGGACCCATCAAAGCAACAACCCTCTCTTCCAAGGGTGTCAGTGGGTGCCGATTTGCCGGACCTCCTCCTGTTTGAGTTTTTTCCCTTTTGTTGAGTGCCACCTTCTTCTGCAAAGATGAAAATATAACTTTTTAGAGAGGATGTCTTTCTGCTGGGTGGGACATATACAGATGGTCACATTTACAATTGCAATTCCATTGAATAAATGAAAATATGACTTACACTAACGGTTTGACCAAGGTCCTGCCACTTCTTTTTGCACTGGCCTCCAGACCTCGGGGTGGTCACCAGTGCACAGTAACCTTCTGCAAGTTAATTCCAGCGTTGCCTCATTTTTTTTGATGAAACTTTTGTGTGACCTCTGTTGGTGTTCAGCTCGTGCCATCTGGCCTCAAATACAGTAACCAGTGTCCCCACTTCATCCTGTGAGAAATTCTTGCTCCTTGAGCCGTTGGATATTGTATTGCAGCTCCGATTTTTCCAATGAGAATTAAAGTTCTCTCACACACAACTGGCTCTTTAAAAATGGCTGAATGCAGACCGGGAGCTGTACTGAGCATGTGCACCCATAGCAATCACATCAAAAACGTCCTTTTGTTTCGCGCATGCACAGAATGAGAGGGGGGGTGGGGGCACTTTTTTTTCGGTGCAGACATTAGGCTCCACCCCCAAAGCTAAAGGACATGCTGCGCGGCGCCATTTTCAAAAAATAGAACAGGGAAACTTGCTAGTTATTTTTTTGAAGTAGTCGGGGCCCCAAAAAAACGGGCTTAACTGGCAATGCGCCAAAAAACGGCATTGGAGAAAATTGAGCCCATTGTTTTATCTGTTACTAGTCCTGCCCAGCCGACTGTGGTCAATTCCTGCCTCATCCCTCCAAAGCCCGTCTCACCTAAATTTAAAATCTTGGATCGTGACTCATTCTTCTCCCTCTCAAACCGAATATCGAATTCAATCATGTATGGTCCCTGTTACCTAGGTGTTTGCTTACTATTAGATTGACGAATTCACAGGCTCATTGCTCATCACTAAATCTAAGATGGCCTGTCCTCTAATTCGCTCAAGAACATATAGTTCCAGGAAACTGTTGTCATGTATTCAACTATCATTGTAACCCATGTATAAGCTGACCTAAGTTGTACACCTTGAGCACAAGGGGTGAACTTGTGGGAGACACTCCTAACCTGGACTTTCAGGTATAAAAGGGGAAGCTCCACCCACCTTCATCACTCGAGGTCTTGGTAATAAAGGTAACTGGTCACAGAGTGACCTTCTCTCAAGTATGGGCCTCGTGTGCATTTATACGGTATAGCAAGGACATATCAACTGTCTCGAATACGCTCAAGAAATTCACCGAGCTGTGCAACCTCCCCAGTCGATGTGAAAAGTAAAGCCACCCATTATAACTACTCTGTTCTTCCAACAACCCACAGCTCCCACCAAAGGCTTCAATCCTTTTCTATCCACCAGTTCTATCTATAGTGTTTCTACTGCCTGATCACCCTAATTGATATCGCCTCTCTCCAATGCTGCAATAGGGTCCTTTACCAATATGGCCCCTGTTCCTCCTGTTCCAGTATCGCTGTCCTTTCTAAAGACCTTATTCCCGGTATATTTATCTCCCAGTCATGCCCAGCATGTAGCCGGCCAGTGATGGTCACCGAGTCACTTCTAATTCACTTGTTTTATTGCTAATGTAACGTGCATTCAGGAATAGAACTCGTACTTGGGCAACAGACCCGACCCTGCCCTGTAACCCTGGGACTGTTTTCCTCACACGTTTTAACCTCTCACACTCCTTGTTTTTCATAACTCCTGTTTTAATTTTAATTAGTTATTTTATTATTATTTCTGATATTTTAATCTGAACCTGTGGTATTTATTTCACCGTTAGCACTATTTATGATCTGGACTTTGCTCTCATCCCTTTTTCTAATCTTTGGGCTATGTTCACTTTTATTTTTATTTCTGCCTGAGCCCTCCCCTCCCCTCCCCCATTGTATTGGTTTAAAGTCCTTTCTATGGCCCTATTTATCCTGTCCGCTAGGATCCTGGTCCCAGCCCAGTCCAGGCACAGCCTGTCCCAGCATTACAGTTCCCTCCTTTCCCAGCATTACAGTCCCTCCTGCCCCAGCATTACAGTTCCCTCCTGTCCTAGCATTACAGTTCCCTCCTGCCCCAGTATTACAGTCCCTCCTGTCCCAGCATTACAGTTCCCTCCTGTCCCAGCATTACAGTTCCCTCCTGTGCCAGTGGTACAGTCCCTCCTGTCCCAGTGGTACAGTCCCTCCTATCCCAGCATTACAGTTCCCCACTGTCCCAGTGTCATGCATGTAACCTCTATATAACACCACTGCAATACTGTATATACTTAAGCAATGCACACCTTGATCACGGGAGGTGAACTTGTGGGAGACACTCCTTATCTGGTCATCCAGGTATATAAAGGGAGGTCCCACTCAAGGTTATCACTTCTTGGTCCTGTGAATAAAGGTTCAGGTCATGGAGTGACCTTGTCCATAGAATGTGCCTCATGTGGATTTGTGGTATTGAGTAAGAACATTACATTGGCGACGAGAAACGGGAATCAACGACCCACGAGAATGGCCACCGGTAGCACAGAGGAACGGTACTGTGTTGGTGACGACTGGGACGATTTCAGTGAGAGGCTCCAGCAAAGCTTTGTCACGAAAGAATGGCTGGGAGATGCAGCAGCCGACAAGCGAAGGGCCCATCTGCTGACCAGCTGCGGACTTAAGACTTACGCGTTCATGAAGGACTTACTAGCACCCGAAAAGCCGGCGGACAAAACCTTTGAAGAGCTCAGCAAACTAATCAGTGAGCACCTCAAACCGGCGAGCAGCGTACACATGGCCCGAGACAGATTCTATACCCACCGACATCGTGAAGGGCAGAGCATACCGGACTTCGTTGCGGACCTCCGGCGTTTGGCCAGCCTTTGTAAGTTCACAGACGCCTGCAGTGGGGAGATGTTAAGGGACTCCTTTATTGAGGGCATCGGCCATGCGGGGATTTTCTGAAAGTTAATTGAGACCAAAGACTTGACCTTGGAAGCAGCAGCGTTGATGGCTCAGACTTTCATGGCGGGGCAGGAGGTAACCAAAATAATATATGCGCGCAATTCTGCCTCCAACGTGGCGGGGGATCAGGGAGTCAATATCATAAACACAACTCAGAGCCCCGCAGGCAGGCAAGGGCAGTTCAACACATCCCAGGCAGCAACAGACCCAAGAGTAAGTCTCCAACAGAGACAATGGCAGGCTGAATGGGCATTTACGTCACCCCAGTGGACAATGCGGTCCGGGATGGGGCCATTGACACCCACTAACAGGGTACTCAAGAGCAGTCAAAGAGACAATCAGCGAGGAATGCCTGGTCATAGCTCCTTTGTTCACAACAATGGGAATCTCAGCTCATGCTGGAGGTGTGGGGGCAAACACTCTCCCAGGACTTGCATGTTTCAACAATTTGTCTGCAGAAATTTCAACCTCAGTGGCCATTTAGCTCGAATGTGCAGGAAGCCTGTAACTGGGCTAATTTATGAGGCGGATGGACCAGAAGAGGGGTCTGTGAGGCAGGATGACTCTTAGGGCAAATCAATGGACGCTGAAGTTCACAGCTCATATACCAAAACGCCACCTATGATGATGAAGGTTTTATTAAATGGCATCCCTGTACGCATGGAGCTGGACACGGGGGCCAGCCAGTCACTCATGAGCATTCAACAATTCAAAAAGCTATGGCCACTCAAAGCCAGTGGACCCAAGCTAAAACACATTGAGACACAACTACAGACCTATACCAAAGAAATCATTCCAGTGCTAGGCAGTGCAATGTTGGCGGTCACACACAATGGATCAGTGAACCGGCTGCCGCTCTGGATTGTCCCGGGCAATGGTCCCGCACTGTTGGGGAGGAGCTGGTTAGCTGAGATGAACTGGAAATGGGGGGATGTGCATGCAATGTCATCTGTGGCTGTGGAGCGAAGTTCGTGCTCACAAGTCCTATTACAATTTGAGTCACTATTCCAACCTAGCGTCGGGATGTTCAAAGGTACCAAAGTAGTGATACGCATCACCCCGGACGCCAGACCAGTGCACCACAAAGCCAGAGCGGTGCCGTATGTGATGCAGGAGAAAATTGAGAGCGAATTGGACCGTTTGCTGAGAGAGGGCATCATCTCGCCCGTTAAATTCAGTGACTGGGCGAGCCCCATCGTTCCCGTCCTAAAAGCGGATGGTTCTGTCAGGATCTGTGGCAACTACAAGGCCACTATCAATTGGGTATCTCTACAAGACCAATACCCGCTCCCGAGAGTGGAGGATCTTTTTGCCACGCTGGCAGGTGGCAAGCTGTTTACCAAGTTGGACCTCACTTCAGCCTACATGACCCAAGAACTGGCCGACAAATCTAAACTACTGACCAGCATCACTACGCACAAGGGACTGTTTGTTTACAACAGGTACCCGTTTGGCATTCGATCAGCGGCCGCGATTTTTCAAAGAAACATGGAAAGCCTACTCAAATCCATTCCTGGAACAATCGTATTTCAGGACGACATCCTCATCATGGATCGTGACACCGAGGAACACCTCCGCAACCTGGCCTGCGACTCAAGAAGTCTAAATGTGTGTTTTTGGCTCCTGAGGTTGAGTTCCTGGGCAGGAGGGTTGCTGCAGATGGGATTCGGCCTACCGAATCCAAAACAGAGGCGATTCGATGAGTGCCCAGGCCCGGCAACACATCGGAGTTGCGTTCATTTCTGGGACTCTTGAACTATTTCAGGAACTTTCTGCCGAACTTAAGCACGTTGTTGGAACCACTACACATGCTCCTGCGTAAGGGTTGTGATTGCTTTTGGGGGGACTGTCAAGAATGGGCTTTCAATTGGCCGCGGAACCTACTTTGTTCAAATAAGTTGTTGACCCTGTACGACCCCTGTAAGAAATTGGTTCTGACATGTGATGCATCGTCCTATGGGGTTGTGTGCGTGTTGCAGCAGGGCAACGCTGAGGGCCAACTACAACCTGTGGCTTATGCTTCCAGGTCGCTCGCTCAAGCAGAACGGGGATATGGGATGGTTGAGAAGGAGGCACGCGAATGTGTCTATGGTGTAAAAAAAAATGCATCAGTACCTTTTTGGCAGGAGGTTCGAATTAGAAACGGACCACAAGCCGTTAACATTCCTGTTGTCAGACAGCAAGGCTGTCAATGCCAACGCGTCAGCTCGCATATAGCGATGGGCTCTCACGCTGGCTGCTTATGACTACTCCATCCGGCACTGGCCTGGCACTGAAAATTGCACTGACACGCTCAGCAGGCTTCCACTGGCCACCACCGAGGGGGCAGCAGAACAAAGCGCTGAGATGGTCATGGCTGTTGATGCCTTTGACAGCGCAGGCTCCCCCATCCCAGCCCGCCAGATCAAAATCTGAATCAACAGAGATCCCTCCTATCACTGATTAAGAAATGTGTCCTGACTGGGGATTGGGCGCCCGTACATGGAGCATGCCCTGAGGAGGTCAGACCGTTTCACAGGCGGATGGATGAGCTCTCCATCCAATCCGACTGCCTACTATGGGGCAGCCGGGTAGTCATGCCCCAGAAGGGCAGGGAGGCATTCATCAGGGAACTCCACAGCGAGCATCCAGGCATTGTGCTGATGAAGGCCGTTGTCCGGTCACATGTTTGGTGGCCGGGAATTGATTCAGACCTGGAACACTGGGTTCGCAGGTGCACGACGTGTGCCCAACTGGGTAATGCCCCCAGGGAGGTCCCACTCAGCCCGTGGCCCTGGCCCACCAGGCCATGGTCACGTATTCACGTAGACTACGCGGGCCCGTTCATGGGAAAAATATTTCTCATTGTGGTAGATGCGTACTCGAAATGGAACGAGTGCATCATTTTGAATTCGTGCATGACATCCACCACTGTGGAGAGTCTACAAGTGGTCTTTGCAACCCAGGGCTTGCCGGACATCCTTGTTAGTGATAATGGCCCGTGTTTCACGAGCTACGAATTCCGGGAGTTCATGTCGGGCAATGTCATCAACCATGTCAGGACAGCACCGTTCAAGCCGGCCTCCAATGGCCAGGCGGAACGTGCGGTCCAAATCATTAAACAAGGCATGCTCAGGATTCAAGGACCGTCCCTTCAATGCAGCCTATCGCGGCTCCTGCTGGCCTATAGGTCCCGACCGCACTCGCTCATGGGGGTCCCGCCCGCAGAGCTACTTATGAAATGAATACTCAAAACTTGGTTGTCCCTCACTCACCCAGTCCTGACCGACATAGTTGAGGTCAAGTGCCAGTCCCAAAACGAGTACCATGACCGAAATTCAAGGGGGAGAGAAATAAATGACTCCGTATTTGTCCTCAACCACGCCGTGGGGCCCAAATGGCTTGAGGGCACTGTAATAGACAAAGAGGGGAACAGGGTCATAGTGGTTAAACTTAACAATGGACAGATATGCCGTTAGCATCTGCACCAAGTAAAAAAAAGGTTCAGCATGGACACTGAGGAACCTGAGGAAGATCATGAGATGTTGCCCACACCACCGCCAGTGAACGAGCAACAAGAACATTCAGCAGCATGCACAGGCCCTGCGGTTAGCCCGGACAGGCCGGAATCACCACAGGTGACAGACACTCACGCCAAGGTTCAACAACCAGAGCTACCAACTGTGGCGCTCCACGAGGGAGCATAGACCACCTGAAAGACTTAACCTATGTTCCCAATAAGACCTTGCGGGGGAGGTGATGTCATAGAAACATAGAAACATAGAAAATAGGTGCAGGAGTAGGCCATTCGGCCCTTCTAGCCTGCACCGCCATTCAATGAGTTCATGGCTGAACATACAACTTCAGTACCCCATTCCTGCTTTCTCGCCATACCCCTTGATCCCCCTAGTAGTAAGGACTTCATCTAACTCCTTTTGAATATATTTAGTGAATTGGCCTCAACAATTTTCTGTGGTAGAGAATTCCACAGGTTCACCACTCTCTGGGTGAAGAAGTTTCTCCTCATCTAGGTCCTAAATGGCTTACCCCTTATCCTTAGACTGTGACTCCTAGTTCTGGACTTTCCCAACATTGGAAACATTCTTCCTGCATCTAACCTGTCTAAACCCATCAGAACATGTATGTAACCTGTATGTAACACCACTGCACTAATGTATATACTAAAGCAATGCACACCTTGACCACAGAGGGTGAACTTGTGGGAGACACTCCTTACCTGGTCATCCAGGTATATAAAGCGAGGTCCCACGCAGGGTCAATCCCTTCTTGATCCTGTGAATAAAGGTTCAGGTCATAGAGTGACCTTGTCCATAGAATATGCCTCGTGTGGGTTTTGTGCCATTGAGTAAGGACACTACACCTAGCATTACAGTTCCCTCCTGTCCCAGTATTACAGTTCCCTCCTGTCCCAGCATTACAGATCTCCTGTCCCAGCATTACAGTCCCTCCTGTCCTAGCATTACAGTCCCTCCTGTCCCAGCATTACAGTTCCCTCCTGTCCCAGCATTACAGCTCCCTCCTGTCCCAGCATTACAATTCCTTCTGTTCCAGCATTACAGTTCCCTCCTGTCCCAGCGTTACAGTCCCTCCTGTCCCAGTGTTACAGTTCCTCCTGTCCCAGCATTACAGTTCCCTCCTGGCTCAGCATTACAGTTCCCTCCTGTCCCAGTGTTACAGTTCCCTCCTGTCCCAGCATTACAGTCCCTCCTGACCCAGCGTTACAGTTCCCTCCTGTCCTAGTGTTACAGTTCCCTCCTGTCCCGGCATTACAGTTCCCTCCTGTCCCAGCATTACAGTTCCCTCCTGTTCCAGTGTTACAGTTCCCTCCTGTCCCAGCATTACAGTCCCTCCTGTCCCAGCATTACAGTTCCCTCCTGTCCCAGCATTACAGTCCCTCCTGTCCCAGCATTACAGTTCCCTCCTGTCCTAGCGTTACAGTTCCCTCCTGTCCCAGTGTTACAGTTTCCTTCTGTCCCAGCATTACAGTTCCCTCCTGCCCCAGCGTTACAGTTCCCTCCTGTCCCAGTGTTACAGTTCCCTCCTGTCCCAGCATTAAAGTTCCCTCCTGTCCCAGTACAAGTGCCAGTGTCCCAGGAAATGGAACACCTCTTTCCATACCAATCCTCAGCCATGTGTTTACTTTCCTGTTCTATTTGACCCTGTGCCAATTAGCACGGAGTTTAGGTAATGATCACAAGATTATCGCCTTCGAGGTCCTGCCTTTTAATTCAGCACCTAACTCCTGATACTCTCTGAACAGTACCTCCGCCCTCTTCTTTCCGATGAAGTTTGTCCCAACATGGACCAGGGCAACTGGATCTTCCCCCTTGCTATCTAGATTCCTTTCCAGCCGTTACGAGATATGCTTTACCCTGGCTCCAGGTAGGCAACACCATCTTCAGGATCCTTGCTCCTGACTGCAGAGGAATCTGTCTATCCCCCTAATTATTGAACCCCTCTAACTATCATATTTCAATTTTGTTTCTTTCACCTTCAGGCAGCCTTCTGCTCAGCGGTGCCTTGGTCAGAATGGTGGCTATTCTCCCCGCAGTCTTTCTCCTTACCCTCACCGGTAGCCAGGACCTCAAACCTGTTGGATGGAACCAGTGACTGTGGGCCCTACTCTGTTACCTCATGTAGATGTCCCCTAACCTGTTCACTGAAAGCCACACTCTTCCCTTCCTGCATCTGTGTTTTCCTCTGCGTCGTGACTGTACCCTGGAGAAAACGGCCCAGAAATTCCTCTCCATCCCTTATGTGTCGGAGTGTCTCGATCCCACGCTCCACCTCAATGACTGTGAGCCGGATTTTAAATCTCCAAGGATTACATTCCCAGTTTTGCTAAAACGCTGAATCTAAAATTTTTGTTTTGTTCAATGATGGCGACACGCCATTCACTACCCATTTGTAAAGAAGTCAACCTGTCTTCAGTTTGCCAAATATGGAAGAAAAATTCGGAAAGGGGTTGGGGAGGAAGGAGTGATGAAATGAACCCTCTTAACTGACCCGCTCAATGTAACAAAACTCAGGCCTTTTCTTCTGATCCCCAATGTGAATGGCTGCAGGTCCCCGCCAGGTGTTTCTGCCAATCTGAAGCCAAAGTATCCTGTTTCATCAACTAAGTCAACTCCAAGGTGATGGTTTCTATTTCACTGTGGGCCCAGGAGTGACAGTCAGCTAGAAATCTTTTGCGGCCGACAGAACAGGCTCATTCTTACCATCACTGGAGAAGATTAGGCTTCTAACTCTAAGTGGGAGGGCCTGATTCTGGAGGTGTTTGGGGTGAGCTGGTGGGACATCTATTCCAATTGCCATCGTCACTTTTATTAGCATTAATGAGAGCACAGAGGTCACTTCTATGAGGCCTCAAAGTCTGGCCTCTGGCAAGGAGCCCGGCTGTTTTGATGAGTAGCAGATGCCTCATCCTCAGGAATTCCATGGTTGTGTGAGGTCTTTTGCCAATAAGACATGCCATCAGTCTTTGTCTCTGTTTGTACTCTAAGATTGAAATTCTGCTACAAAGGGTTCGGAATAACTACCACTTTAAGGAGTGCACACAGACACTCGTCCATAACTTAACCACCATTTTCCATGAGAAAAGCTTCCTTTTTAATGAGGAGCATCTAGTGGTGGT
Source organism: Pristiophorus japonicus (assembly GCF_044704955.1). Lineage (NCBI taxonomy): Eukaryota > Metazoa > Chordata > Chondrichthyes > Pristiophoridae > Pristiophorus > Pristiophorus japonicus. The sequence continues at coordinate 223,146,080 of NC_091983.1, forward strand.
TCACGGAATCCAACTGTAATATTATGCTAACAGATCAAGTTACAGCAACAAGACTTTTCAGCAATGGATAATGTTTCCTGTAGGAATCTATTCTTGGATACACAAGGATTGCAACTGATAACAGCTTCCCGCGGAGAGCATTTTCCATTAGTCAAAGTGCCTTATAAAAAGGGTAGGTATAGATTACCTGCAGAAACTGCAACGTCAGCGGTCACTTGGCGCGTATGTGCAGGAAGCCTGCAGCCAGGTTGATGTACGAGGAGGACAGGCCCGATGTAAGCCCGACGAGGCCAAATGAATGCTGGGGGAAATCGCTGGAAGCTGAAGTTCAGCGAGTTCATGTGGAGCACGTATACAGTTCATACACCAGGACGCCACTGATAATGATGACAGTGCTCCTCAATGGCATCCCAGTATCAATGGAGCTAGACACAGGGGCCAGCCAGCCCCTGATGAGTATCAAACAGTTCGACAAGTCGTGGGCATCCAAGGCCAGGAGGCCAAAATTATTGCCGAATGACACACAGCTACGGACATACACAAAGGAGATAATTCCGGTGCGAGGCAGCGCCACAGTAGTCGTGAGAACAGACTCCCTCTCTGGATTGTCCCGGGGGACGGTCCCGCACTACTGGGGAGGAGTTGGCTTGCTGTCATGAACTGGAAATGGGGCGATGTCAATGCAATTTCCTCTGTGGAACGAGTATCATGCTCACAGATCCTGGACAAATTTGACTCATTATTTCAACCCGGCTTTGGCACTTTCATGGGGACCAAGGTAGTGATTCACATAAACCCGACGCCAGGCCAGTACACCACAAGGCCAGAGCGGTACCGTACGTGATGCGGGAAAAGATAGAAGGCGAATTGGACCGCCTGCTGAGGGAAGGCATCATCTCGCCAGTCGAATTCAGTGACTGGGCGAGCCCGATTGTGCCGGTGCTCAAGGCGGATGGGTCGGTCAGGATATGTGGCGATTACAAGGCCACCATCAATCGGGTGTCACTCCAAGACCAGTACCCGCTACTGAGAGTGGAGGACCTCTTTGCGACGCTATCCGGTGGCAAACTTTTTTCAAAATTGGACCTGACCTCAGCTTACATGACCCAGGAGCTGGCGAGTGAGTCGAAGAAGCTGACCACCATCACGACACACAAGGGGATGTTTGAGTACAACAAGTGTCCGTTCGGGATTCGCTTGGCCGCCACGATCTTTCAATGAAATATGGAAAGCCTAGTCAAGTCAATTCCAAGGACCTTGGTTTTTCAAGACGACATCCTCATCACGAGTTACGAAACTGAAGAACACCTCCACAACCTGGAGGAGGTGCTACGCACTCTGGACCGGGTATGGCTGCAACTGAAAAAGGCGAAGTGCGTCTTCCTAGCTCCAGAGGTGTATTCAACTGTCATTGTAACCCATGTATAAGCTGACCTAAGTTGTACACCGTGAGAACACTGACCACAGGGGGTGAACTTGTGGGAGACACTCCTAACCTGGACTTTCAGGTATAAAAGGGGAAGCTCCACCTACCTTCATCACTTCAGTGCTGGCTAATAAAGGTTACTGGTCACAGAGTGACCTTCTCTCAAGTATGGGCCTCGTGTGTATTTGTACTGTATAGTAAGGACATATTAACAACTAGTCACTTCAGCTCGTTCGAAGTCACCCTGCAGCGGAAGGTCACCAACCCTGCTTGGACATGTAGCTGGAGGTTTCATCACATGGCCGCCGGCCTTCAACACCCCACCCCCCGCACTCCCGCCATTGCTCGCCCGAAACGTCCAGCCTCGCGATACCCCGCCTCACACTGCCGCCATTGGCCGCCCCACATGTCCAGCCTCACGATGCCCCGCACCACATTGCCGCCATTGGCCGCCTGAAACGTCCAGCCTCGCGATGCCCTGCCCCACACTGCCGCCATTGGCCGCCCCACATGTCCAGCTTCGCGACGCCCCGCCTTCCTACTCCCTGTTGAAAGCAATCAGACTCTTCTTACCCGATTGGATGATTCTTGACTGTCAGTCAAACAGCCCTCCTCTTCCCATCTCCAATTTCTGTACAACTCATCAACGAAAATGTTCAAAGAAAATGATGAAAATCCCACAGTTTTTTTAATGCCCCTGTGATTTTGCAGTGTCCAAGAGATTAATCTTTAATTCCTGTAGAACCCTGCAGGTTTGGCAACCCTGCAGGGTGACAACACAAGCAGGTCACCCAGAGGTGATAAACTTGACCTGAACTCAGCTGCCCGTTTCCTAGCTCGCAGCAAGTCCCGCTCACCATCACCCCTGTGCTCGCTGACCTACATTGGCTCCCGGTCCAGCAACGCCTCGAGTTAAAAATTCTCATCCTTGTTTTCAAATCCCTCCGTGGTCTCACCCCTCCCTATCGCTGTAACCTCCTCCAGCCCCACAACCCCCCGAGATCTTTGCACTCCTCCAATTCTGACCTCTTGTGCATCCCCGATTTCCTTTGTCCCACCCTTGGCAGTCGTTCCTCCGGCTGTCTAGACCCTAAGCTCTGGAATTCCCTCCCTAGACCTCGCCCCCTTTCTCCTCCTACATGAACTGTCCAAGGAGAATAAATGGGTGGGTAAAGGCCATGATAGGATAAAGTGTACATGGGCTGTGCAAGGTGATTAAATGGTCGGGTACAGCTAGAAAGTGGGATACGGCTGGATGAATCTTTTTTCGTCCAGTGCAGTCACGAAGGGCCGAGTGGCCTACTTCTGTGCCATAAATTTCTATGGTTTTACGATTCTATGAGTCCATGTCAGGGTAGAGCATACATGGGCTGTGGAAGGAGATCAAATGTTTGGGTATAGTCCATGACAGAGTAGAGTGTATATGGACTGTGGATGGAGATTAGCTGGGGAGGTGGGTATAGTACATGACAGAGTAGAGTGTATATGGACTGTGGATGGAGATTAGCTGGGGAGGTGGGTATAGTCCATGACAGAGTAGAGTGTATATGGACTGTGGATGGAGATTAGCTGGGGAGGTGGGTATAGTACATGACAGAGTAGAGTGTATATGGACTGTGGATGGAGATTAGCTGGGGAGGTGGGTATAGTACATGACAGAGTAGAGTGTATATGGACTGTGGATGGAGATTAGCTGGGGAGGTGGGTATAGTACATGACAGAAAGAAAGAGAGAAATACTTACATTTATATAGCGCCTTTCACGACCACCGGACGTCTCAAAGCGCTTTACAGCCAATGAAGTACTTTTGGAGTGTAGTCACTGTCGTAATGTGGGAGACACGGCAGTCAATTTGCGCACAGCAAGCTCCCACAAACAGCAATATGATAATGACCAGATTTACTGTTTGTGTTATGTTGATTGAGGGATAACTATTGGCCAGGACACCGGGAATAACTCCCCTGCTCTTTTTCGAAATAGTGCCATGCGATCTTTTACGTCCTCCTGAGAGAGCAGACGGGGCCTCAGTTTAATGTCTCATCTGAAAGACGGCACCTCTGACAGTGCAGCGCTCCCTCAGCACTGCACTGGAGTGTCAGCCTAGACTTATGTGCTCAAGTCCCTGGAGTGGGACTTGAACCCACAACCATTCTGATTCAGAGGCAAGTGTGCCAACCACTGAGCCACTGACAGGGTAGATGGACTGATTTTTGCATGTTTTCTTTTATTCTTAGATTCGTTGCATGTCAGGTCAAGATATTTGAATTGCCCTGAAAGGAAAGAACATTCAAGTGATGACTCAAGGTATGCAGGCGGGACAGAAAATGTAATCAGCGGATTGGCTGAAGAGTCAAACAAGGCAGCCTGGCGTGAGCTGGAGAAAACCAATCCAGAGTCACGGAGTAATATTGAAAGAACGCTATGGAGCTAAGCTAGTGAATTAATAGATTAATGGGTAACCGAATGCAACGTTAATTGCTACACTTATCAAGGATACAACTCCGCAATTGGACTAAATCAAATGTGCAAATCACACTGATGAGCTCAAATTCTCAGCATGCAGACAAAACAAATAATGACTGGATTAATGAGGTAAAGGTTAATAGTTCCACAAGATCACAGCTAGAATGATACAATCGATGAGGTAACAGTAACTGATGGTAGAACTAATGAGTTAACAGGACAATGATTACAGTATTGTTGAAGGTGGCACAGATTCGTGAGCGAAATGCCAGAAATGACACATTCAGTGATCATAGTAAATAATTGAGGAGATAAAAGGAAATCTTCCGTAGAATCGATGAGTTAATAGGGCAATAATTATAATATTAATGAGCTAAATGTCAATCCTGTTAAAATTGGTGACAAATGGCCAATACATTGGTAGCGATACGGGAAAGAGCAGTAATTATCAACTTTTAATGAGACAAGAGCTAACAATGATGTTACAAGTGAGAGCGGTGCTCTGCTCAACCTGAGCTAATGTTCCAGCTCACACCTGTTCCTTTATCAACACTGCTCTCTTCCCCCACTGTAACATTGACAAGTTCGCCGCTCCAACACCATGGCAGAGAAATTCGGCTACACCTCTGTTGTGGTGTTAATCCAGGCCTCCCGTCCAGAAATTTGTCAGAATCGGTCGAAAAGCTGTCAGGGGCGCTAAATTCAGCCGTTGCATACCAAAGCTGGGGGGGGGTGGGGGTTTTACGAAAATGCCGGTGCTAAATTTCACCAAGTCATTGCGCATGTGCCGAACTCCGATTCAGATCCTGGGAAAAGCCGAGTCTTAAATGCACAGCATAATAATGCACCCATAAAAGTTTTCAAAATCACTATTTCTCAAGCTGAACACCTTATGTGTGTCTGCCACTGCAAACTCGGAGGGTGACGCTCCGTGCTGTGTGTAAACATTGCACTGACTGTGGCCTCCGAGGGAAGCACTTCCTCATCCCTTTAAGTAGCCACCAGTTGACGACTCTGCAAGCCTGTACCCACTGCTTTTCCAGACGTTGTTATTGGCGAGTGCTAAATGAGGCGGTTGCACCTAATTTACCGACTGGGACACAAGCGTGGGCATTGCACCAAAATACATCATGAACGGAGTGATCATCAGCAGCCGGGCGCGAGCAGTTTGCGCCCTCAGTGAGCCTTTAATGAATTTTCCGTCAGGGCGCTAACCACTGCAGGCCCGGTCGGTAACCTCTTATGTCCCATTACCACCCCATCCGATCGCGAATTGTGGCGTTAGACAACCGCAAATACAGCCCCGTGACTCCTTCATCTCAAGGCTGGATGTTCCAATCACTTCAAACAAGTACCCGCTCTGTGCCACACTCCCCACCCCCCACCTTCACCCACTCTGTCTCACCCCACCCTCACCCACTGTCCCACACACCCTCACCCACTCTGTCCCACACACCTTCACCCGCTCTGTCTCACCCCACCCTCACTCACCGTCCCACACACCCTCACCCGCTCTGTCTCACCCCACCCTCACCCACTGTCCCACACACCCTCACCCGCTCTGTCTCACCCCACCCTCACCCACTGTCCCACACACCCTTACCCACTCTGTCTCACCCCACCCTCACTCACTGTCCCACACTCCCTCACCCACTCTGTCCCACACTCCCTCACCCACTCTGTCCCACACACCCTCACCCACTCTGTCTCACCCCACCTTCACCCACTCTGTCTCACCCCACCCTCACCCACTCTGTCCCACACACCCTCACCCACTCTGTCCCACACATCCTCACCCACTCTGTCCCACACTCCCTCACCCACTCTGTCTCACCCCACCCTCACCCACTCTGTCCCACACACCCTCACCCACTCTGTCCCACACTCCTTCACCCACTCTGTCTCACCCCACCCTCACCCACTCTGTCCCACACACCCTCACCCACTCTGTCCCACACTCCTTCACCCACTCTGTCTCACCCCACCCTCACCCACTCTGTCCCACACACCCTCACCCACTCTGTCCCACACACCTTCACCCACTCTGTCTCACCCCACCCTCACCCACTCTGTCCCACACACCCTCACCCACTCTGTCCCACACACCCTCACCCACTCTGTCCCACACTCCCTCACCCACTCTGTCTCACCCCACCCTCACCCACTCTGTCCCACACACCCTCACCCACTCTGTCCCACACTCCCTCACCCACTCTGTCTCACCCCACCTTCACCCACTCTGTCCCACACACCTTCACCCACTCTGTCCCACACACCCTCACCCACTCTGTCCCACACTCCCTCACCCACTCTGTCTCACCCCACCCTCACCCACTCTGTCCCACACACCCTCACCCACTCTGTCCCACACACCCTCACCCACTCTGTCCCACACACCTTCACCCACTCTGTCCCACACACCCTCACCCACTCTGTCTCACCCCACCCTCACCCACTCTGTCTCACCCCACCCTCACTCACTGTCCAACACACCCTCACCCACTCTGTCCCACACACCCTCACCCACTCTGTCTCACCCCACCCTCACCCACTCTGTCCCACACACCCTCACCCACTCTGTCCCACACACCCTCACCCACTCTGTCCCACACACCCTCACCCACTCTGTCCCACACACCCTCACCCACTCTGTCCCACACTCCCTCACCCACTCTGTCTCACCCCACCTTCACCCGCTCTGTCTCACCCCACCCTCACCCACTCTGTCTCACCCCACCCTCACCCACTCTGTCTCACCCCACCTTCACCCACTCTGTCTCACCCCACTCTCACCCGCTCTGTCCCACACTCCCTCACCCGCTCGGTCCCACACACACCACCCTCACCCGCTCTGTCCCACACTCCCTCACCCGCTCGGTCCCACACACACCACCCTCACCCGCTCTGTCCCACACTCCCTCACCCGCTCTGTCCCACACTCCCTCACCCGCTCTGTCCCACACTCCCTCACCCGCTTTGTCCCACACTCCCTCACCCGCTCTGTCCCACACACCCTCACTCGCTCTGTCCCACACTCCCTCACCCTCACTCACTCTGTCCCACACACCCTCACTCGCTCTGTCCCACACACCCTCACTCGCTCTGTCCCACACTCCCTCACCCTCACTCACTCTGTCCCACACACCCTCACTCACTCTGTCCCACACTCACTCACACACTCGTTCCCACACATCCTAACCCACTCTGTCCCACACACCCCATCCACCACCCTCACCCACTCTGTCCCACACACCCTCACCCGCTCTGTCCCACACACCCTCACTCACTCTGTCCCACACTCACTCACACACTCGTTCCCACACATCCTAACCCACTCTGTCCCACACACCCCATCCTCCACCCTCACCCACTCTGTCCCACACACCCTCACTCACTCTGTCCCACACACCCCATCCCCCACCCTCACCCACTCTGTCCCACACATACTCACCCACTCTGTCCCACACACCCTCACCCACTCTGTCCCACACACCCTCACTCGCTCTGTCCCACACTCCCTCACCCTCACCCGCTCAGTCCCACACTCCCCACTCCATGCACATTGTGGGAGGGGCTCGGCCTAGCTACCCGCTGCAGCACCACCCTAGATTCCCTCTGGGGCTCACTCGGGGAAGTAATTCTGCTGGGAGCCAACCATGATTAGCTGCTGACCCCTGACCCAGGAAACTGGCCAAGGATCAGGGTGGAGGAGACAACTCCCACCCAGAGCCTTTCGGGGTGGAACCAGAAATATACAATCGCAAGTCCTCGCCCTCCCATAGAGCCGAATACTCTCACCATACCGCTGAACCTCTCCTCAGCCCACGTCTAAAGCAATGAAAAAATAAGGTCCGATTCGCTGTCGCCCGTCTTGTGAGGGCGCCCAAGTCGAATTTCTGACCCTCGGTCCATTAATATTGCCCAACAATTTAGGGTCTATGCAGCAGCTGTGGAACGTGCGTGCAGCAAACGAGGATGTTATAAAAAAGAAGTTCCTTCATGGAAGGGCTAACTCCTGAGGCTTTTCTTTGATCACTGAGAGTTGCTGTACAGACATAGGGAAAACCGACGTAAATGCTGGAGCAGTAACTATATTAAGAGCTTACTGGGTCCGGAACACGATAGTTGGGATCTAGTGTCAGTGTTGGTGTGCTGGATTTACATACAGTATGTTAATGTTGTATCACTTACACCTCAGACGTGTCCCTCCATTTGAATGTCGCATAGCAGTGTTGCTAAAAATACTGTCTGTGGATGCAGGAGAAGGGAAAGAAAGAAAGAATTTGTATTTATATAGCGCCTTTCACAACCTCAGGATATCCAAAGTGCTTTACAGTCACTGTTGTAATGTAGCAAACATGGCCGCCAATTTGCGCACAGCAAGCTCCCACAGACAGCAATGTGATAACGACCACACCATCTGTTTTTTTGGTGACCTTGGTTGAGGGAAAAATATTGGATAGGACACCGTGAAGAACTCACATGCTCTTCTTTGTTTACCCGACAGGGCAAATGGGGCTTCGGTTAAACGTCTCGTCCAAAAGACGGCACCTCCGACAGTGCAGCACTCCCTCAGCACTGCACTGGGAGTGTCAGCCTAGATTTATGTGCTCAAGCCTCTGGAGCGGGACTTGAACTCATGGCCTTCTGACTCAGAGACGAGAGCGCTGGCCACGGCTGATACCCACCTGTGGTGAACGAGAAGGCTTCAAACAGGGAGCGTTGCTACCAGAACACTTTAGAGCAACATAATCGTGATGTGATGAAGGTCAGTGATAGCTGCCCTCCCCAGCCCAGCGGGTCATTGGCCACAGCTCTGCCTGATGTTACACTGATCCATACACATTAGGAAGGTTCTGCTCTGTGTCGGGGGTTAGCTAATTCTAGCCAACAGGCAGTATCAGCTACCATCAGCTGCATTGTCCTCAGGAAATCCTCATCCTTGTGTTCAATCCCCTCCACGGCCTCACCCTGTCCTATCTCTGTATCCTCCTCCAGCCCTACAACCCTCTGAGATCTCCGCACACCTCCAATTCTGGCCTCGTGAGCATCCCCGATTTCCTTCGCCCCCATCATCGGTGGCCACGCCTTCAGCTGCATGGGTCCTAATCTCTAGCATTCCCTCCCTAAACCTCTCCGCTTCTCTACCTCTCTCTCTTCCTTTAAGACGTTCCTTAAAACCTACCTCTTTGACCAAGCTTTTTGCTCAGCTGACCTAATATCTCCTAATGTGGCTCGGTGTCGAATTTTGTCGGATTACACTCCTGTGAAGTGCCTCGGAACGTTAAGGGTGCTGTATAAGTGCAAGTTGCTGTTGTTGTTGGGCCAGGATGGACAAACAAAAAATAAGCCTGCTACTGGCCTCCATTCAGTGACTGCAGCTGGAGAGTGGGGTCTTTGTGGATGGTCAGTGAGGATAGTATCGGTATCAGCTGTGATACCCACCCCCTCTCCAACCCACACCCCCACTCCAACCATGGTCCAGTGACCTGTCGACACTCACTATCTAGAATGCTGTTTGGCTCAGAGACGTGGACCATGTACAGTAGACACGTCAAATCGCTGGAGAAATACCACCAAGAAGTACCTCCGCAAGATCCTGCAAATCCCCTGGGAGGACAGACGCACCAACGTCAGTGTTCTCGATCAGGTCAACATCCCCAGCATCAAAGCACTGACCACACTCGACCAGTTCCGTTGGGCGAGCCACATTATTTACATTCCCGACACGGGACTCCCAAAGTAAGCGCTCTACTCGGAACATCTACAGGACAAGCGAGCCCCAGGTGGGCAGAGGAAACATTTCAAGGACACCCTCAAAGCTTCCTTGATAAAATGCAACATCCCCAGCGACATCTAGGAGTCCCTGGCCAAAGACCGCCCTAAGCGGAGGAAGAGCATCCGGGAGGGCGCTGAGCACCTCGAGTCTCGTCGCTGAGAGCATGCAGAAATCAAGCGCAGGCAGCGGAAGGAGCGTGCGGCAAACCAGACTCCCCACCCACCCTTTCCTTCAACTACTGTCTGTCCCACTTGTGACAGAGACTGTAATTCCCGTATTGGACTGTTCAGTCACCTAAGAACTCACTTTTGGAGTGGAAGCAAGTCTTCCTCGATTTCGAGGGACTGCCTATGTTGATGATGAGATTCTGATGGGCATGCTGTAATGAAACATATGACACCCAAGAGGTGACATTGAGAACTTCAGATGTTTAAAGCAAAGAAGGAGGCCATTCGGCCCCTATGCTGGCTCCTTGATCAAACCATCTGAAACTAATCTCCTGCCCCCGTCTCTCCACACAGCATCGAATCTTCATATATTCAAACTTCAAATGTTGATCCAATTTTCTCATAAAATATGTTGTGGTCTCTGCCTCAACCATTCCCTGTGACAAAACATTCGAAGCTCCAACGACCATCTGTGTAAAGAAAATTATCCTAACCTTCTCACTCTCTTGCTGCCCATTTTAAATGAATGAACCATTACCATTGACTCCCAGCCAAAGTAAATAGTCTTCCCCCTGCTATCAGAATCCCTCATACATTTATAAACCAGCAGCAGTTCTCCTCTGCTGAGGTGGAAAATGCCGCAATGTCTCGGCCCTACAGATGCAGCAGTGCCACTGGTGATGGGATAGAATAAGAACATAAAAAATAGGAGCAGGAATAGGCCATATGGCCCCTCGAGCCTGCTCCGCCACTTAATACAATCATGGCTGATCTGATCATGGACTCACGTCCACTTCCCTGCCCGCTCCCCATAACCCCTTATTTCCTTATCGGTTAAGAAACTGTCTATCTGTCTTAAATTTATTTAATGCCCCGGCTTCCACAGCTCTCTGAAGCAGCGATTTACAACCCTCTGAGAGAAGAAATTCCTCCTCAACTCAGTTTTCAATGGGCGGTCCCTTATTCTAAGATCATGCCCTCTATTTCTAGTCTCCCCCATCAGTGGAAACATCCTCTCTGCATCCACCTTGTCAAGCCCCCTCATAATCTTATACATTTCGATAAGATCACCTCTTATTCTTCTGAATTCCAATGAGTAGAGGCCCAACCTACTCAACCTTTCCTCGTAAGTCAACTGCCTCATCTCCGGAATCAACTTAATGAACCTTCTCTGAACTACCTCCAAAGCAAGAATATGCTTTTTTAAATATGGAAACCAAAACTACACGCAGTATTCCAGGTGTGGCCTCACCAATACCCTATATAGCTGTAGCAAGACTTTCCAGCGTTTATACTCCATCCCCTCTGCAATAAAGGCCAAGATACCATTGGCATTCCTGATCACTTGCTGTACCTGCATACTATCCTTTTGTGTTTCATGCACAAGTACCCCCAGGTCCCTCTGTACTGCAGCACTTTGCAATCTTTCTCCATTTAAATAATAACTTGCTCTTTGATTTTTTTCTGCCAAAGTGCATGACCTCACACTTTCCAACATTATACTCCATCTGCCAAAATTTTGCCCACTCACTTAGCCTGTCTATGTCCTTTTACAGGTTTTTTGTGTCATTGCTTTTCCTCCCATCTTTGTATCATCAGCAAACTTGGCTACGTTACACTCAGTTCCTTCTTCCAAGTCATTTATAAATATTGTAAATAGTTGGTGTCCCAGCACTGATCTCTGCGGAACCCCACTCATAACTGATTGCCAAGCTGAGAATGAACCATTTATCCCGACTCTCTGTTTTCTGTTAGTTAGCCAATCCTCTATCCATGCTAATATATTACCCCCAACCCTGTGAACTTTTATCTTGTGCAGTAACCTTTTATGTGGCATCTTGTCAAATGCCTTCTGGAAGTCCAAATACACCACATCCACTGGTTTGCCTTTATCCACCCTATTCATTACATCCTCAAAAGGTTCCAGCAAACTTGTCAAACATGACTTCCCCTTCATAAATCCATGCTGATTCTGCCTGACTGAATTATGTTTTTCCAAATGTCCTGCTACTGCTTCTTTAATAATGGACCAACATTTTCCCATCCACAGATGTTAGACTAACTGGTCTATAGTTTCCTGCTTTTTGTCTGCTTCCTTTTTTTAAATAGGGGCATTACATTTGCAGTTTTCCAATCTACTGGGACCCCCCCAGAATCCAGGGAATTTTGGTAAATTACAACCAAAGCATCCACTATCCCTGCCGGTACTTTTCTTAAGACCCGAGGATGCAAGAATGTGTTCGAGTAGGAGATGAGTCTTGATCTGACCATAGTGAGAATGCAGAGAGGATCAACATGTGGGATGATGTATTTCCTGCATGTTGAAAGGCAGGGAAGGCCAGAGCAATAATGATTATCTCAGTATTAATAAACTAGAGAAATAGACACAGCAGATAAATAGATACCTGAATGGATAGACAGTGTAAGATAGATGGGAAAGTGGATGGGTGGAGGGATGGGTGGATGAACTGGATCAATGAATAGCCCGATGAATGATCAGATAGATACGAGATAAATAGATGGATAGATGGGCAGATGGACGGACTGATGGATGGGCAGATCGATGGTTGGATGAATGCGCAGAAAAATGGTCAATTGGATGGCTGGACAGATGAGTGAAGAGATAGAGGGATGGATGAATGAATGGAGAGTTGGGTAGATGGATGGTGATTAATAGATAGATGGATGAAAGGACCGATTGGAGCCTGGATGCTTGGATAAAGTTCTCCAGTGTGACTAGCTTAACTCTGAGCTCCATACAATCTCTGTAAATTGGTGTCACTTTCGAGTAAAGTCTGTTATATATAAACAGGACAGACTGATATAAACAAGGCAATTATATAAGAACTAACATCCATGAGAATATCTATACAATCACCAATATCTCAATGTTAGAAAACACTTTTGCTCCAAACACAGCTTAGGCACAAGGAGAGTTTCAGAGGGTTTTGATAAACTCACAGTATCTAACAGTGGTTATTTCACACTCACACGAAGCACATAAAAGATGCAGTGTTCTCTTCCCTGTGACAAAGCATTCAAAGACCCTCAGCCAGGCGTGAGGCTGATAGTTTTAGTGGGGTGGGGAAGGGGCTTTCAGTGCATCAGCGGACCCATATTAACCCTGTTGTAGCATTTTTTTCTTTAAAATGTTAAAAGAGCTGCCCTAGGTATCATAGTATTGACCATTGACCAGAAACTTAACTGGACCATAGAAACATAGAAACATAGAAAATAGGTGCGGGAGTAGGCCATTCAGCCATTCGAGCCTGCACCACCATTCAATAAGGTCATGGCTGATCATTCATCCTCAGTACCCCTTTCCTGTTTTCTCTGCATACCCGTTGACCCCTTTGGCCGCAAGGGCTATATCTAACTCCCTTTTGAATAAATACTATGGCTACAAGAACAACTTAGCCATTTGGCCCCTCGAACCTGTTCAATAATTAGGGGGAGAGACAGCATCCTCTGCAGTCAGGAGCAAGAATCCTGACGGGTATGTTGCCGACCTGGAGCCAGGGTAAGGGATATCTCAAAGCGGCTGGAAAGGAACCTAGATAGGGAGGGGGAAGATCCAGTTACCCTGGTCCATGTTGGGTCAAACTTCATCGGAAAGAAGAGGGCGGAGGTACTGTTCAGAGAGTGTCAGGAGTTAGGTGCTACATTAAAAGGCAGGACCTCGAAGGCTATAATCTTGTGATTATTACCCGAACCCCATGATAATTGGCACAGGGACAAATAGATCAGGAAAGTAAACTCATGGCTGAGGATTGGTGTGGGAAAAAGGCGTTCCATTTCTTGGGACACTGGAACCTGTACTAGGACAGGAGGGAACTGTAATGCTGGGACAGGAGGGAACTGTAATGCTGGGACAGGAGGGAACTGTAATGCTGGGAGAGGAGGGAACTGTAATGCTGGAACAGGAGGGAACTGTAACACTGGCACAGGAGGGACTGTAACACCGGGACAGGAGGGAACTGTAATGCTGTGACAAGAGGGACTGTAACACTGGGACAGGAGGGAACTGCAATGCTGGGACAGGAGGGACTGTAGTACTGATACAAGCGGGAACTGTAATACTGGGACTGAAGGGAACTGTAATGCTGGGACAGGGGGGACTGTAACACGGGGACAGGAGAGACTGTAACACTGGGGCAGGAGAGACTGTAGCACTGGGACAGGAGGGAACTGTAATACTGGGACAGGAGGGACTGTAATACTGGGACAGGAGGGAACTGTAATACTGGGATAGAAGGAACTTAATGCTGGGACAGGAAGGAAGTGTAATGCTGGAATAGGGGGGACTGTAATGCTGGGACAGGAAGGAACTGTAATGCTGGGACAGGAGGGACTGTAATGCTGGGACAGGAAGGAACTGTAATTCTGGGACAGGGGGGAATTGTAATGATGGAATAGGAGGGAACTGTAATGCTGGGACAGGAGGGACTGTAATTCCGGGACAGGAGGCACTGTAATACTGATACAAGCGGGAACTGTAATACTGGGACAGGAGGGAACTGTAATGCTGGGACAGGAGGGACTGTAATGCTGGGACAGGAGTGAACTATAATGCTGGGACAGGAGGGAACTGTAATGCTGGGACAGGAGGGATTGTAATGCTGGGACAGGAGGGAACTGTAATGCTGGGACAGGCTGAGCCTGGACTGGGCTGGGACCAGGATCCTAGCGGACAGGATAAATAGGGCCATAGAAAGGACTTTAAACCAATACAATGTGGGAGGGGAGGGGAGGGCTCAGGCAGAAATAAAAATAAAAATGAACATAGCCCAAAGATTAGAAAAAGGGATGAGAGCAAAGTCCAGATCATAAATAGTGTTAACGGTGAAATAAATACCACAGGTTCAGATTAAAATATCGGAACTAATAATAAAATAACTCATAAAATTACAACAAGATATATGAAAAACAAGGAGTGTGAGAGGTTAAAACGTGTGAGGAAAACAGTCCCGGGGATTACAGGGCAGGGTCGGGTCTGTTGCCCAAGTACGAGTCCTATTCCTGAATGCACGTTACATTAGCAATAAAACAAGTGAATTAGAAGTGACTCGGTGACCATCACTGGCCGGCTACATGCTGGGCATGACTGGGAGATAAATATACCGGGAATAAGTTCTTTAGAAAGGACAGCGATACTGGAAAAGGAGGAACAGGGGCCATATTGGTAAAGGACCCTATTGCAGCAATGGAGGGAGGCGATATCAATTAGGGTGATCAGGCAGTAGAAACACTATAGACAGAACTGGGAGATAGAAAAGGATTGAAGCCTTTGGTGGGAGTTGTGTACAGGCATCCTGATAGCAGTGATGAAGTAACAGGATGTATAAGCACAGAGATCAGAGAAGGTTGTTGGAAGAACAGCGTAGTTATAATGGGTGACTTAACTTTTCACATAGACTGGAGAGGCAGCACAGCTCAATGAATTTCTTGATCGTATTCGAGACAGTTTCCTGGAATAATATGTTCTTAAGCGAATTAGAGAACAGACCATCTTAGATTTAGTGATGAGCAATGAGCCTGAATTAGTCATCAATCTAATGGTAAGGGAACACCGAGGTAACAGAGACCATACATGATTGAATTCGATATTCAGTTTGCGATGGAGAAGGGTGAGTCACGATCCAAGGTTTTCAATTTAGGTGAGACGGACTTTGGAGGGATGAGGCAAGAATTGACCACAGTCGGCTGGGCAGGACTAGTAACAGATAAAACAATGGGCTCAATTTTCCCCAATGTGTTTTTTGGCGTATTGCCAGTTATGCCCGTTATTTTTGGCGCCGACTACTCCAAAAAAATAACTCGCAAGTTTCCCCGTTCTATTTTTTGAAGTTGGCGCCGCGCACGTGTCCTTTAGCTTCAGGGGGTGGAGTCTAAATTCTGCGCCGAAAATACAATGCCCCCCCCCCGCTTTCTGCGCAAAAAAGGACGTTTTTGATGTGATTGCTATGGGTGCACATGCCCAGTACACCTCCCAGTCTGCATTCGACCAGTTTTAAAGAGCCAGTTGTGTGTGAGAGAACTTTAATTCTCATTGGAAAAATCGGAGCTGCAATACGATATCCAACGGCTCAAGGAGCAAGAATTTCTCACAGGATGAAGTGGAGGCACTAGTTACTACAATTGAGACCAGATGGTACGAGCTGGACACCAGCAGAGGTCACATAAAAGTTTCACCAAAAGAAATGAAGAAACGCTGGAACCAACTTGCAGAAGGTTACTGTGCACTGGTGACCACCCCGAGGTCTGGAGGCCAGTGCAAAAAGAAGTGGCAGGATCTTGGTCAAACAGTTAGTGTAAGTCATATTTTCATTTATTCAATGGAATTGCAATTGTAAATGTGACCATCTGTATATGTCCCACCCAGCAGAAAGACACCCTCTCTAAAAAGTTAGACTTTCATCTTTGCAAAGGAAGGGAAAGAACTCGAACAGGAGGAGGCCCGGGAAATCTGCACCCACTGACACCCTTGGAAGAGAGGGTCACTGCTTTGATGGGTCCTGCCTGGAGAAAAGCAACCACCACTGCACAAGCTGGGCCCACACTCGAGGGAGAGGGTAAGTCCTGCAAATTCCACAGTCTGGCTTTGCTAAATGTTAAGTACTGCGTGGGCTAACCATGCTTCGGTTCATGGGGATGTCTCCATCAGCTACGCTTCGGTTAATGCAATGTGCTATCATTCATCGTGGTCCTTCAAATGAGCCTGCTGCCTGTGCTGTGTGAGCCTACTCATATCACCCACCCTGCCCCCTCCTCTGCTGCTAACCATTTGTCTGCTCGCTTATATTTTGCAGAACCTGACCTAGGCTGAAGCCAAAGCAGAAGAAGATTCATAGAAACATAGAAACATAGAAAATAGGTGCAGGAGTAGACCATTCGGCCCTTTGAGCCTGCACCACCATTCAATGAGTTCATGGCTGAACATGCAACTTCAGTACCCCATACCCCATACCTTTCTCACCATACCCCTTGATCCCCCGAGTAGTAAGGACTACATCTAACTCCTTTTTGAATATATTTAGTGAATTGACCTCAACAACTTTCTGTAGTAGAGAATTCCACAGGTTCACCACTCTCTGGGTGAAGAAGTTTCTCCTCATCTCGGTCCTAAATAGCTTACCCCTTATCCTTAGACTGTGACCCCTGGTTCTGGACTTCCACAACATCGGGAACATTCTTCCTGCATCCAACCTGTCTAAACCCGTCAGAATTTTAAACGTTTCTATGAGATCCCCTCTCATTCTTTTGAACTCCAGTGAATACAAGCCCAATTGATCCAGTCTTTCTTGATATGTCAGTCCCGCCATCCCAGGAATCAGTCTGGTGAACCTTCGCTGCACTCCCTCAATAGCAAGAATGTCCTTCCTCAAGGTAGGAGACCAAAACTGTACACAATACTCCAGGTGTGGCCTCACCAAGGCCCTGTACAACGGTGTTAACACCTCCCTGCCCCTGTACTCAAATCCCCTCGCTATGAAGGCCAACATGCCATTTGCTTTCTTTACTGCCTGCTATACCTGCATGCCAACCTTCAATGACTGATGTACCACGACACCCAGGTCTCATTGCACCTCCCCTTTTCCGAATCTGTCACCATTCAGATAATAGTCTGTCTCTCTGTTTTTACCACCAAAGTAGATAACCTCACATTTATCCACATTATACTTTATCTGCCATGCATTTGCCCACTCACCTAACCTATCCAAGTCACTCTGCAGCCTCATAGCATCCTCCTCGCAGCTCACACTGCCACCCAACTTAGTGTCATCCGCAAATTTGAAGATACTACATTTAATTCCCTCGTCTAAATCATTAATGTACAATGTAAACAGCTGGGGCCCCAGCACAGAACCTTGCGGTACCCCACTAGTCACTGCCTGCCATTCTGAAAAGTACCCATTTACTCCTACTCTTTGCTTCCTGTCTGCCAACCAGTTCTCAATCCACGTCAGCACACTACCCCCAATCCCATGTGCTCTAACTTTGCACATTAATCTCTTGTGTGGGACCTTGTCGAAAGCCTTCTGAAAGTCCAAACACACCACATCAACTGGTTCTCCCTTGTCCACTCTACTGGAAACATCCTCAAAAAATTCCAGAAGATTTGTCAAGCATGATTTCCCTTTCACAAATCCATGCTGACTTGGACCTATCATGTCACCCCTTTCCAAATGCGCTGCTATGACATCCTTAATAATTGATTCCATCATTTTACCCACTACTGAGGTCAGGCTGACCGGTCAATAATTCCCTGTTTTCTCTCTCCCTCCTTTTTTAAAAAGTGGGGTTACATTGGCTACCCTCCACTCGATAGGAACTGATCCAGAGTCAATGGAATGTTGGAAAATGACTGTCAATGCATCCGCTATTTCAAAGGCCACCTCCTTATGTATCCTTATTCTGGGATGCAGAACATCAGGCCCTGGGGATTTATCGGCCTTCAATCCCATCAATTTCCCCAACACAATTTCCCGATTAATTAGGATTTCCCTCAGTTCCTCAGATGCGGTCGACCCTGAAGAGGAGAACACCTTTCAATCCCACCTTCCAGACCAAGAGCATGGGGGGGGGGGGGCGGGAGGGGGAGTGGGGGATGATGGATGAAGCCCTGTTAGTTCTCTTAATTTTCAATGAAATGCGAACTCCGATTGTAGTTTTAATGTAACTTTATTCGAAGAACATAAGAACATAAGAATTAGGAACAGGAGTAGGCCATCTAGCCTCTCGATCCTGCTCCACCATTCAATAAGATCATGGCTGATCTGGCCGTGGACTCAGCTCCACTTACCTGCCCTCTCCCCATAACCCTTAATTCCCTTATTGGTTAAAAATCTATCTATCTGTGATTTGATTACATTCAATGAGCTAGCCTCAACTGCTTCCTTGGGCAGAGAATTCCACAGATTCACAACCCTCTGGGAGAAGAAATTCCTTCTCAACTCGGTTTTAAATTGGCTCCCCCGTATTTTGAGGCTGTGCCCCCTAGTTCTAGTCTCCCTGACCAGTGGAAACAACCTCTCTGTCTCTATCTTGTCTTTCCCTTTCATGATTTTAAATGTTTCTATAAGATCACCCCTCATCCTTCTGAACTCCAACGAGTAAAGACCCAGTCTACTCAGTCTATCATCATAAAGTAACCCCCTCATCTCTGGAATCAGCCGAGTGAATCGTCTCTGTACCCCTTCCAAAGCCAGTATATCCTTCCTTAAGTAATGTGACCAAAACTGCACGCAGTACTCCAGGTGAGGCCTTACCAATACCCTATACAGTTGTAGCAGTACCTCCCTGCTTTTGTACTCCATCCCTCTCGCAATGAAGGCCAACATTCCATTCACCTTCCTGATTACCTGCTGCACCTGCAAACTAACTTTTTGGGATTCATGCACAAGGACCCCCAGATCCCTCTGCACCTCAGCATGTTGTAATTTCTCCCCATTCAAATAATATTCCCTTTTACTGTTTTCTTTCCCAAGGTGGATGACCTCACACTTTCCAACATTGTATTCCATCTGCCAAACCTTAGCCCATTCGCTTAACCTATCTAAATCTCTTTGCAGCCTTTCTGTGTCCTCTACACAACCCGCTTTCCCACTAATCTTTGTGTCATCTGTAAATTTTGTTACACTACACTCTGTCCCCTCTTCCAAGTCATCTATGTATATTGTAAACAGTTGTGGTCCCAGCACCGATCCCTGTGGCACACCACTAACCACCGATTTCCAACCCGAAAAGGACCCATTTACCCCGACTCTCTGCTTTCTGTTCGCCAGCCAATTCTCTAACCATGCAAATACATTTCCTCTGACTCTGTGTACCTCTATCTTCTGCAGTAACCTTTTGTGTGGCACCTTATCGAATGCCTTTTGGAAATCTAAATACATCACATCCATCGGTACACCTCTATCCACCATGCTCATTGTATCCTCAAAGAATTCCAGTAAATTAGTTAAACATGATTTCCCCTTCATGAATCCATGTTGCGTCTGCTTGATTGCACTATTCCTATCTAGATGTCCCGCTATTTCTTCCTTAATGATAGTGTCAAGCATTTTCCCCACTACAGATGTTAAACTAACCGGCCTATAGTTACCTGCCTTTTGTCTGCCCCCTTTTTTAAACAGAGGCGTTACATTAGCTGCTTTCCAATCCGCTGGTACCTCCCCAGAGTCCAGAGAATTTTGGTAGATTATAACGAATGCATCTGCTATAACTTCCGCCATCTCTTTTAATACCCTGGGATGCATTTCATCAGGACCAGAGGACTTGTCTACCTTGAGTCCCATTAGCCTGTCCAGCACTACCCCCCGAGTGATAGTGATTGTCTCAAGGTCCTCCCTTCCCACATTCTTGTGACCAAAAATTTTTGGCATGGTTTTTGTGTCTTCCACTGTGAAGACCGAAGCAAAATAATTGTTTAAAGTCTCAGCCATTTCCACATTTCCCATTATTAAATCCCCCTTCTCATCTTCTAAGGAACCAACATTTACTTTAGTCACTCTTTTCCGTTTTATAAATCTGTAAAAGCAGCAGCAACAAGTTCTTGGCTTTAAGCCAGGCCTTTATCCTTCTGAAACCACATGGCCAAAATGGCTGTACTTATATCTGGTTCAATTTACAGAAAAGAACTCGCCTTCTTTGACCTTATTGGCTCAATTGATAGTGTGTTAACCTTTAATTGGCTCGCTACCCAAAGGTCCTAAAATGTCAAGTTGTTTGATGACTTAATGCAACGTGGTCTGTGTTTTTTCAAAACTGCAGCCGGGCTGCAGAGCTTGAATTCTCTATTAATCCCCCCTTTGATTCTTTCACAAACTGAATCATAAAACATCAGGTATCACTGGTTAAACATTCTAAAAAATAATTTCATACATGTTAATGGAGTTTCCTTCTAAAATTTGTTGATGTGTTTCGCCACATGTCCGGACTACTAGCTTCCACACAAATTTACACCAACCCGAGTTCCATCGTGGCCACAATGGAAGTCTAGTTTTAGTAGGTTAATTAACCTTATTCCAATTTAATCCAAATCAATATCTTAATTCAACCAGTAAACAACCTTCCTTTAAACATAACATAACCCTGTGCCACGTACAGACGGTCAGCTGGGACCTGCAAGGTGTCTCACCTGTGGGACAGCAGCTACAGCCGCCTGGTCGCAACAACATTTAATCAACATAAACAAACAATATAAAAGTAAAATAATTACAATGAATAGAATTAAACCTTCCACCAATGACGTTCCTATTGAACCTAGTCATTCAGTGGCTCCGCTCCACAAAGTGAATGATGGGGGTTGCTTAAGTTTTTCTACCTCCTTTTGGATATGTTCTGGTAAGTGGATAATTTCTTCGGAGCTATCTGGGATATATTTTTCATACGGGTCGTTTTTCCCCAGACCCTTTTAATTTCGTCCAAGGACCATTGTCCTTTGGAGGTTCCGTACTTTTGTTCGATCTTAATACAGATTTTAGATAAGTTGAATTGTTGCTCTATGTATTCTTTCAACTGTTCGAGGATTTCATCTATCGAAACCTCAGGTGCTATCTGCCCACCTTTAAAAGTTGTCGGCAATTCTTTGCTCTTATCTCCTGCTGCCATAATACTGATTTCTTTACTGGGGTCTCGAGTCGTAGGCTTTCCAGCCGATCAGTGGGTCGGTGATTAATTAACTAACACACCGCCGAAGTTTAGACGTCTAGGGGACCTCGAGCCAACTACCAACCGGAGGGTTCGCAAACCGGAGGCTTTCAGAATCGCGTAGAAGGAGAGGCGAATTTAGACTTTTGACTGAGGACTTTTATAAAGAGGAGTCCTTACCTCAGTATGTAGGTCCGATGTCCAAAATTCAGTTTCTTCCCTCAGCGATCATGTTCATGATGCCAAAATTGTTAGATCTCTTAATTTTCAATGAAATGCGAACTCCGAATGTAGTTTTAATGTAACTTTATTCTGGCAGCAGCAACAAGCTCTTGGCTTTAAGCCAGGCCTTTGTCCTTCTGAGACCACATGGCCAAAATGACTGTACTTATACCTGGTTCAATTTACAGAAAAGAACTCGCCTTCTTTGACCATATTGGCTCAATTGATAGTGTATTAACCTTTAATTGGCTCGCTACAAAGGTATTAAAATGTCAAGTTGATTGATGACTTAATGCAATGTGGTCTGTGTTTTTTCAAAACTGCAGCCGGGCTGCAGAGCTTGAATTCTCTATCAAGCCCCCACTGTTGTACTCACTCTGGAGGATGTGCAGGTGCTGCCCATTGAGGCCCTTTCCTGAGTGGTACAAGTGTTGGGACATTCCATGGTTTCTCACAGTCCAAGGCTGCGGGTCCCAGTGGGGTGCAGTGAGCCACACCCAGGGTGAGGAGGGGAAGGAGAGCTCGACAGTGCTCTCCTGAGGTGCAGGATCTAACAGATGTGGTTCAGATGATGGCAGAGTGTGGAGAGCATTGGCCTTACACGATCACTCCTGGACAACATCAGTGGGGTGGGTGATGAGGTATCGGGCCTGTCAGGAGAAGTAATAACACTCTCTCGCGAAATGTGAACACTGTCCGGGAACATGAGGGAGGGAATTTCACAGGCAACTGATACAATGTCGGTGCACATGAGGGAGGGAATGTCACAGGTAGCTGATGCTCTGTCAGTGATCATGAGGGAGGGAATGTTGCAGGTAGTTGACACACTGTTGGTAAACATGAGGGAGGGAATGTTGGAGGTAGCTGAGACACTATCAGGGCAGATGAGGGAGGGAATGTTGGAGGTAGCTGAGACACTATCAGGGCAGATGAGGGAGGGAATGTTGGAGTTAGCTGCTGCATTAAGGGAACACGCCCAGACCCCGCACCCATTGACAGAATCAACTACCACTCCCACTCCAATCCCCAATCCAATCTGAAGAGGCCCAAGCCAGGACTTCCACATTACCCGAGATGTTCGAAAGAATAAGCTTGGCACCAACCCGAGAAATGCTGTGCCACTGCCTGTGGGCAGGGCTGGAGTCACCGAGACCAAGCGCAGCGGGCGGTCTTAGAATAAGGTGGACGAGAGATGGGTGAAGCCTTTCTTTGCTGTTGTTGTTGTTATTATTGTGTTACTTTTGTAACTATTCTCAAATTAAAAGTTTTTTGTAAGTTATGTAAATTTACAAGTTTAAAAGTTTGAGTAATCTTAAAGCTTTTAAGTGATCTTAGAGTTTGTAAGTGATCTTAAAGTTTGTAAGTGATCTTAACTTAAAACTTTAAAGTTTGATACAAGAATATTTTTATTGATGTTAAGTTAAGTACAAACAAGTGTTTGTTAATCTTTTGAATAAAATATATTTTAAATTATAACTGAATCATTTCCATTATTTGTTCCGTTATTAACACAACTTTTTGAAGTAAAGAAGAATCGTTTCATTATTTGTTCCATTAACACAACATTATGGAACAGGTGCAAACAGTAAACAAGGTCCATTTGTAATAGTTGCCGCTGAGCCTTCAGGCAACATAGCGTTCACAGATGAACTGCTGGCGCAAGGCTCGAGCAATCGTTACAGGGGCACGACGGCCTGCCCTCCTCCACCGTTATGCTCCAGGTTCAGGTAGTTGCATGGCTTCCCGTCCTCCTCCTCGTCATCTGCATCTTCCTCATCATCATCAGCCACTCTCACTTCAGGTGGGTCTTCTACTACCAGCTGCTGCTGCCTCATGATGGCTAAGTTATGCAGCATGTAGTGAGCAGCCCGACAATCTCAAGGGAATATTGCAAGCAGCAGCAAGATGACAATGGTCTTCTCTATTATGCTGCGCATCGCAATGTGTGACGTGTTGTATTGCCAATCATCTTCCGTCCGGGTTACGCGTAGGGACTTCATGAGTCAGGTGGCGAGGCGGTACCCTTGTCTCCCAGCAGCCAGCTCTGCCCTTCTGGCTGCTGCTGAAACATGGCTGATGTAGCTCTCTCACGTAGGATGAACACATGGGTGCTCCCAAGGTATCTCGCATCAACTGACATGATGCGATGCATGTTGTCACACAGGAGCTGCACATTAATGGAGTGGAAGCCTTTTCTGTTCCTGTACATCTCGGAAACCTCCAAACGTATTCGCAAGGCGATGTGGGTACAATCAATGCAGCCCTGTACTTTTGGGAAGCCAGCAATCCTGGAGAAGCCCACAGCCCTTTCACGAATTGCCTGGGCGATCATGGGGAACTTTATGTAGTCATTCCTTCGGGCATATAGTGCAGCAGTCACCTGCCGAATGCAGATATGTATTGCATGTTGAGAAATGGTGCACACATCCCCAGTTTTGGCCTGGAATGATCCAGATGCATAGAATGAAAGTTCAGCTGTAACCTTCACTTCCACTAACAAAGCAGTCCTCCTGACGCTTCGAGGTGGCAAGTCATAAGAACATAAGAAATAGGAGCAGGATTAGACCATTTGGCCCCTCGAGCTTCCTCCGCCATTCAATAAGATCATGGCTGATTTGATCATGGACTCAGCTCCGCTTCCCTGCCCGCTCCCCATAGCACTCTATTCCCTTATTGCTCAAAAAAGTGTCTTTCTCCATCTTAAATATATTCAATGACCCAACCTCCACAGCTCTCTGGAGCAGCGGATTCCTAGATTTACAACCCTCTGAGAGAAGAAATTTCTCCTTGTCTCAATTTTAAATGGACGGCCCCTTATTCTGAGACTATGGTCCAGACTTTCCATAATGGCCCTCAACGTCCGATTGCCTGCTGAGAAGGATCGCTAATGATCGATGAAAAAAACGGGCGAAAATTTCCATTTTGAGGGTGAAGGTGTGTGGAACTGATCGCCTGGAGAATAAATGGGCGTTGCACACTCATTCTCGGCAGTTTTCTCGGCTTTTTGTAGGTGCAAAGTTAGACAAATGGGCAGTCGTTACCGGAATGGACGGTAAGTACAAAAATTTAGGACGAGGCTGCAGTTGGGCCTATGGAGGGGGTAAACTTAAAGAAAAAATTATTATAAAAAAAAACACATACAAAGCATTCCCAAGACAGTTTTAACCCTAATCGCCATGGTAAAATTCTAAAAAAAGTAATTAAATAACCTTTAACTTAACCTTTCTTTGCAGGGTCCCCCCCCCCATTACCGCCCTGTTTAATCAGCTTTTACAGGGCGGGTCTCTCGGCGATCTGGACGTCGGCGGTTGAGCCCAAACTTATGCCCTGGCAGTTGTTCTCGGTGTTGCATGTTTGTGGTCTGGTCCTGGCGGACGACTTCAGATGTGGGCGATAACGCTCGAAAACCTACCTGGAAACTCTCGCCGGGCAAAAAAACAGCTGTAACGCCGAGAAAATCACCGACAATTAAGACAAAAATCTAGCCCTATGTCCCCTAGTTTTAGTCTCCCCCATCAGTGAAAACATCCTCTCTGCAGCCACCTTGTCGAGCCCCCTCATTATCTTATATGTTTCAATAAGATCACCTCTCATTCTTCTGAACTCCAATGAGTATAGACCCAACCTACACACCCTATCTTCATACGTCAACCCCCTCATCTCCGGAATCAACCTAGTGAACCTTCTCTGAACAGTCTCCAATGCAAGTATATCCTTCCTTAAATACGGAGACCAAAACTGTACGCAGTACTCCAGGTGTGGCCTCACCAATACCCTGTACAGTTGTAGCAGGACTTCTCTGCTTTTATACTCTATCCCCCTTGCAATAAAGGCCAACATTCCATTTGCCTTCCGGATTACTTGCTGTACCTGCAGACTAACTTTTTGTGTTTCATGCACAAGGACCCCCAGGTCCCTCTGTACTGCAACATTTTGCAATTTTTTTCCATTTAAATCATAATTTGCTTTTCTATTTTTTCTGCCGAAGTGGATAACCTCACATTTTCCCACATGATACTCCATCTGCCAAATTTTTACCCACTCACTTAGTCTGTCTATATCTCTTTGCAGATTATTTGTGTCCTCCTTACAATTTGCTTTCCCACCCATCTTTGTATCATCAGCAAACTTGGCTACATTACACTCGGTCCTTTCATCCAAGTCATTAATATAGATTGTAAATAGTTGAGGCCCCAGCACCGATCCCTGTGGCACCCCACTAGTTATTGTTTGCCAACCGGAAAATGACCCCTTTATCCCAACTCTCTGTTTTCTGTTAGTTAGCCAATCCTCTATCCATGCTAATATATTACATTACCCCAACCCCGTGAACCTTTATCTTGTGCAATAACCTTTTATGTGGCACCTTGTCAAATGCCTTCTGGAAATCCAAATACACCACATCTTCTGGTTTACCCTTATCCACCCTGCTCGTTACATCCTCAAAGAACTTCAGCAAATTTGTCAAACACGATTTCCCTTTCATAAAACCATTCTGACTCTGCTTGATTGAATTATGCTTTTCCAAATGTCCTGCTACTGCTTCCTTAATAATGGACTCCAGCATTTTCCCAACGACAGATGTTAGGCTAACTGGTCTATAGTTTCCTGCTTTTTGTCTCCTTCCTTTTTTAAATAGCGGTGTTACATTTGCGGTTTTCCAATCCGCTGGGACCTCCCCAGAATCCAGAGAATTTTGGTAGATTATCCACTATCTCTGCAGCCACTTCTTTTAAGACCCGAGGATGTAAGCCATCAGGTCCAGGGGAAAATTGAGGACTAAGTCTTGCTTGGCGATTTGACAACTAGGGGGCACCATACACAGCAGGATTTTCCCCTATTCCCCGGGATGCTGAGGCCAACTGCAGTACCCACTTCCACCTCAGCTGACTTTAGCATGGACAGGAACTTGAATATTGGATCGCACTGCATGGAGCATGTAAAGAAATAATTCGCAATTATTTTGTGCTTTTCACAACCTCTGGACATCTCAAAGTGCTTTTTAGCCAATTCAGTACTTTTGAATTGTAGTCACTGTTGTAATGTCGGGAAATGTGGCAGCCAAGTTGTGCACAGAAAGCTTCCAGAAACAGCAATATGATAACAACCAGATAATGTGTTTTTTAGTGATGTTTGTTGAAGAATAAACATTGGTCCAGGATCTAAACAACTTAATTGGAGTTTCCTTGAACTAAGTAAACGTTGCCAGGCTTGGCTCAGTTGGTGGCACTCCTGCCTTTGAGTCAGAAGGTCGGGGGTTCAAACTAGAAACTAGAGCACAAAATCCAGGCTGACACTCCAGTGCAGTACTAAGGGAGTGCTACACTGTTGGAGGTGCCGTCTTTTGGATCAGACGTTAAACTGAGGTCCCATCTGGTGGATATAAAAGATCCCATGGCACTATTTTGAAGAAGAGCAGGGGAGTTATCCCCGGTGCCCTGGTCAATATTTATCCCTCAACCAACACCACTAAAAAAAATTATCTGGTCATTATCACATTGCAGTTTGTGGGAGCTTGCTGTGCGCATATCGTATTTCCTACATTACACAGTGACTACATTTCAAAAAGTACTTCATTGGCTGTAAAGCGCTCTGTGACACTCTGAGATTGTGAAAGGCGCTGGAGAAATACAAGTCTTTCTTTAAAACATTAAAATTAGAGCGAGGCCGATGTCAGGAAACGCTTCTTCACACATGGGTAGAGGACATCAGGAACTCTCCTTCCCCAGAAGGCTGTGGATGTTGGGGGTCAATTGGAGCTTTTAAAACTTAGATAGATTTTTGTTATGTCAGGGTATCAAGATATATAGAGCAAAGGCAGACAAACTGGGCTGAGGTACAGATCAGTCATAACTGATTGGTGGAACCGGCTCGAGGAGCTGAATGGCCTATTCCAATTTCTATGCTCCTATAACTGTACCTTTTCATTCCCGGTATCATTCTAGTGTACCTACAATACCCTTTCTACAGCTCTAATATCCTTCCAATAATGGGGTGCTCAGAGTTGTGTGATATTTACCCTTATATGTTCAGGTCCTGGTACAGGGGCTCAAACCTGCCACCTTCTGCCTTGGAGGCGAGAGTACCACTGACTGAGCCAAGCTGTCACATCAGTTTCAGCCTGGCATGGGCGTTAATGGAAATAACCCTCGATACATCACTACAGCGAATAGTGAGGCTGATGCATCCTGCTCATTAGGAGAGAGTATACATGCTGTTCACTCAACGCTCATCAATGTTCAACGAAACCAAATATTTATGCTATTCTCACTATCAAAACTGTGTGTGGACACAGGGGCATTGGGAGGACGCTCAGCCATACCCATAGGATCATAGAAGGTTACAGCTCGGATACAGCCTCAACCCGCTGTCCTGCTCATTTCCCACACCCTCTAATGTTACTCTTTTTCAAGCAATTATCTTTTTTTTAATCCGTCTGGGATGTGGGCGTCACTGACAAGGTCGGCATGTATTGCCCATCCCTAATTGAACTTGAGAAGGTGGTGGTGAGCCACCTTCTTGAACCGCTGCAGTCCGGGTGATGAAGGTACTCCCACAGTGGTGTTAGGGAGGTCGTTCCAGGATTTTGACCCAGTGACGATGAAGGAACGGCGATATATTTCCATGTCAGGATGGTGTATAACTTGGAGGGAAACTTGCAGGTGACGGTGTTCCCATGCGCCTGCTGCCCTTGTCCTTCCAGGTGGTAGAGGTGGTGGGTTTGGGAGGTGCTACCGAAGAAGCCTTGGCGAGTTGCTGCAGTGCATCTAGTAGATGGTGCACACTGCAGCCACGGTGCGCCGGTGATGGGGGGAATGAATGTTGAAGGTAATGGATGGGGTGCCAATATAGCGGGCTGCTTTGTCCTGGATGGTGTCGAGCTTCTTGAATGTTGGAGCTGCACTCATCCAGGCAAGCAGAGAGTATTCCATCACACTCCTGACTTGTGCCTTGTAGATGGTGGAAAGCCTTTGGGGAGTCAGGAGGTGAGACATTCGCCACAGAATAACTAACCTATGACCCGCTCTTGTTGCCACAGTATTTATATGGCTGGTCCAGTTAAGTTTCTGGTCAATGGTGACCCCCAGAAATTTAATCGTGGGGGATTTGGTGATGGTAATGCCGTTGAATATCAAGGGGCAGTGGTTAGACTCTCGTTTGTTGGAGATAGCCATTGCCTGGCACTTGTGTAGCGTGAATGTTACTTGCCACTTATCAGCCCTAGCATTAATATTGTCCAGGTCTTGCTGCATGCGAGCATGGGCTGCTCCATTATCTGAGGAGTTGTGAATGGCACTGAACACTGTGCAATCATCAGTGAACATCCCCACTTCTGACCTTATGATGGAGTGAAGGTCATTGATGAAGCAGCTGAAGATGTTTCGGCCTAGGACACTGCCCTGAGGAACTCCTGTAGCGATGTCCTGGGGCTAAGATGATTGACCTCCAACAACCACAACCATCTTCCTTTGTGCTAGGTATGACTCCAGCCAGTGGAGAGTTTCCCCCCTGATTCCCATTGACTTCAGTTTTACTGGGGCTCCTTGATGCCACACTCGGTCAAATGCTGCCTTGATGTCGAGGGCAGTCACTTTCACCTCACCTCTGGAATTCAGCTCTTTTGTCCATGTTTGGACCAAGGCTATAATGAGGTCTGGAGCCGAGTGGTCCTGGCGGTACCCAAACTGAGCATCGGTGAGCAGGTTATTGGTGAGTAAGTGCCGCTTGATAGCACTGTCAACAACACCTTCCATCACTTTGCTGATGATTGAGAGTAGACTGATGGGGCGGTAATTGGCCGGATTGGATTTGTCCTGCTTTTTGTGGACAGGACATACCTGGGCAGTTTTCCACAGTGTGGGGTAGATACCAGTGTTGTAGCTGTACTGGAACAGCTTGGCTAGAGGAGTGGATAGTTCTGGAGCCGGGATGTTGTTGGGGTCCATAGCCTTTGCTGTATCCAGTGTGCTCAGCCGTTTCTTGATATCACGTGGAGTAAATCGAATTGGCTGAAGACCGGCTTCCTTGATGGTGGGGACCTCAGGAGGAGGCCGATATGGATAATCCACTCGGCACTTCTGAAAATGGTTGCAAACGCTTCAGCCTTGTCTTTTACACTTGCGTGCTGGGCTCTGCCATCATTGAGGATGGGGATGTTCATGGAGCCTCCTCCTTCCGTTAGTTGTTTAATTGTCCACCACCATTCACGACAGGATGTGGCAGGACTGCAGAGCTTTGATCTGATCAGTTGATTGTGGGTTCGCTTAGCCCTGTATATGGCAAGCTGCTTCCACTGGCACCTCATTTTTAGGTACACCCGGTGCTGCTCCTGACATGCTCTTCTGCACTTCTCATTGAACCAGGACTGAAACGGCCCTCATCAATTTCACAAATGGCATTCAACGTGACTGCGACAGTGGTAAACTATCCCTCCTCATCCTTCTTGACCTCTCTACAGCCTTTGACATGGTTGGCCACCGAATCCTCCTCCAACACCTCTCCTTGTTGTCCAGTCGGGTGGGACTGCACTCGCCTGGTTTCATTCTTATCTATTCAGTCATAGCCAGAGAATCACCTGCAACGGCTTCTCTTCCCCCCTCCTGCATCGTTACCTCTGGTGTCCCCCAAGGAACTATCCTCGGCCCCCTCCTAGTTCGCAACTATACACTTCCCCTTGACAACATCATCTGAAAAGACAGCATCAGTTTCCACCTGTACGCGGATGATACCTCATCACCACTTCTCTCAACCCCGCCATGGTCTTCTAATTGCCATACTGCTTGTCTGCCATCCAGTCCTGGATGAGCAGAAATGTCTTCCAATTAATAACTGTGAAGATAAAATCCATTGTCTTCGGTCCCTGCCACAAACTGCTTTCCCTAGCCACCAACTCTATCCCCCTGCCTTGCATTTGTCTGAGGCTAAACCAGACTGTTTGCAACCTTGGGGTGTGTTTGACCTTGAGCTGAGATTCTGACTCCACATCCTCTCTATCACCAAGACCGCCTATTTCCACCTCCGTAACATCGCCCGTCCCCGCCCCTGCCTCAGTTCATCAGTTGCTGAAAGCCTCATCCATGCCTTTGCTATCTCTAGACTGGGTTATTCCAATGCACTACTGGCCGGCCTCCTATCTTACATCCTCCATAAACTTGTACTCATCTGCCTGTACCCTAACCTGCACCAAATCCAGCTTACCCAATACCCCTGTGCTCGCTGACCGACGTTGGCTGCTGGTCCGCCAATGTCTCGGTTAAAAAATGCTCGTCCCTCCATTGCCTAGCCCCTCCTGCACTCTGTCATTTTGGCCAGCCCTCCAAGCCGCCGAGATCTCTGTGCTCTTTCAACTCCCGAATTTTGCGTATCCCCCACTCCCTTCGCTCCACCACTGGCTGCCATGCCTTCAGCCATCTAGCTTTGGAATTCCCTCCCTAAACCTCTCTGCCTCTCTACCTCTCTCCTCCTTTAAGACGCTCCTTAATCCCTACATATTTGACCAAACCTGTCCGAACATCTCCTTATGTGGCTCGGTGTCAAATTTTTGGTCTGATTAGGCTCCTGTGAAACACCTTGGGATGTATTACTATGTTGAAGGCGCTATATAAATGCAAGTTGTCGTTGAGCTCAATACATCCACGTGTTAACAAGCTACTCGATTCCCCGTAAAACAATCACGGCGGGGGGCAGCCAGCCAGGGTTGAACAGTATATTGAACGGATAGACAGGCTGGAGTGTTTCTTCATTACCTTTGTGAAACCGGGGGGGGGGGGGGCGGGGTTGCTGGATTGTCCGCCTTCCGCCGCCTCTGTTTTCACCCCGGACAGGCAGCAATGGTAAGGTGGTAAGCTCTCTTTGGCGGGCGGCCAGCCAACAGCGCCCCGCCGGAACTTTCGGTGACAGTATCGGCGGGGCTGGGAGCATTACCGCCCGGAAGAGGCGAGCCTGTGTGCAATGCCCCATGGTTGCGATACCGGCTCGATTTTTGGCTGCTGCCCGATCCGTAGAGCGCCCCCTGCTGGGAGCGCCCGTGAAAGATGGTGGTCCCAGCTGCAGCGGCCACAGTGAGGCAAGTAATGCCCAGCTCAGGTACGTGTGATCGGTTTTATTTTGTTGTGATTTATGTTGTGCTGGTGTGAGTTATTTATTGGGAATGTTTTACCTGTTTTTTTTCCAGGTTTCCCCCCCCCACCCACCCCGTTGCCCAGGCCTCTCTCAGAGGCCAGCTCTTTAGCTCGGGATTTTCTGCTCAGCTGTCCTAGTGCCCTAAGAGAGGTGTGCAACGCCCTCTGTAGCGCCCACCGCCCTCCCCCCTCCCCCACTCAGGGCCCAGCTGCTGAATTTTCTGCCTGAGGCGCAAACTGTTCCCGGGCGCAAACTTTACCGCTCCCATTATCGCCCCGAAATGAGCAGAAGCGAAAATCCAGGGCATTCTGATGCTGGCTTTCTGTTAGGAGATGAAATGGGTGGGTGGTGTCCCCTTACTTAAGGAAGGATATACTAACGTTGGAGGGGGTACAGAGACGATTCACTAGGCTGATTCCGGAGATGAGGGGGTTACATTATGATGCTAGATTGAGTAGACTGGGTCTTTACTCATTGGGAGTTCAGAAGGATGAGGGGGTGATCTTATAGAAACATTTAAAATAATGAAAAGGTTAGACAAGCTAGAGGCAGAGAGGTTGTTTCCACTGGTCGGGGAGACTAGAACTAGGGGGCACAGCCTCAAAATACGGGGGAGCCAATTTAAAACCGAGTTGAGAAGGAATTTCTTCTCCCAGAGGGTTGTGAATCTGTGGAATTCTCTGCCCAAGGATGCAGTTGAGGCTAGCTCATTGAATGTATTCAAGTCACAGATAGATAGATTTTTAACCATCAAGGGTTACGGGGAGCGGGCGGGTAAGTGGAGCTGAGTCCACGGCCAGATCAGCCATGATCTTGTTGAATGGCGGAGCAGACTCGAGGGGCTAGATGGCCTACTCCTGTTCCTAATTCTTATGTTCTTATGTCCACGATGGGAAAGTTTGTACATGGGCTGTGGAAGGTGCCACGTGAATATTAGTTGCAATAAATATATTTTTGGTGTCATTGTTGGATTGCGTGGAAAGTTGGTATTTTTCTGCCGTGATGTTCTGAAGGGAAAGTCACATGAATGAATTATCATTCTTCTCTTGTAGACACAGGGCGGGTGTGGAGCCGTAGGGTTTGGCAGTCTGATGTTGCAGTGCTATTGCATCAGATGAACTCAGTGTACACAATCGCTGACTCCTCCCTCAGCGGCTAAGCTGTCCACCCATTCCACATGATCGTTCCCTACTTCTTACACACATCATAAATATTAGTTGGAGACAGCTCGAGATGCTGTCAGGTGACTCGTCGAGAACTGGAAACAAGCCAGGAAGGAATGTTCCTCGTTGCTTCGGTGGCTGAGTGCAACTTTGCTGTGTGGTGCGGAGTCACGCTGACCCAGGGAGGCTCCAGGCTCCACCACCGGGCTGCCTCAGCTGAGCAAGTGAAGGGAGGAGGCCTCATCACTAACAACAGACGATCTGGTCATTATCACATCGCTGTTCCAGGACAAAGGTAGCGTGCGATGTCCTCTTCAAACATCTATCGGCAGAGGACAAGAAGAAAACAATATCCTCCTGCGGTAGAATCGTGGAAGTTTACAGCGCGGAAGGAGGCCATTTCAGCCCATCGTGACCCCGCCGGCCAACAAGAGCCTACCCAGCCTAATCCCACTTTCCAGCTCTGGGTCTATAACCCTGCGGGTTACGGCAATTCAAGTGCACATCCAGGTACTTTTTAAATGCGGTGAGGGTTTCTGCCTCTACCACCCTTTCAGGCAGTGAGGTCCAGACCCTCACCACCCTCTGGGTGAAAACATTTCCCCTCAAATCCCCTCTAAACCTTCTACCAATTACTTTAAATCTATGCCCCTTGGTTGTTGACTCCTCTGCACGGGGAAACAGGTCCTTCCTATCCACTCTATCTAAGCCCCTCATAAATTTATACACCTCAATAAGGTCTCCCCTCAGCCTCCTCTGTTCCAAAGAAAATAACCCCAGTCTATCCAATCTTTCCACATAGCTAAAATTCTCACGTCCAGACAACAACCTCGTAAATCTCCTCGGTACCCTCTCCAGTGCAATCACATCTTTCCTGTAATGTGGTGACCAGAACTGCACGCAGTACTCTAGCTGTGCCCTAACTAATATTTTATACAGTTCAAGCATAATCTCCCTGCTCTTGCATTCTATGCCTCGGCTAATAAAGGCAAGCATTCCATATGCCTTCTTAACCACCTTATCTACCTGGCCTGCTACCTTCAGGGATCTGTGGACATACACTCCAAGGTCCCTTTGTTCCTCTACACTTCTCAATATCCTACCATTTATTGTGTATTCGCTTTCCTTGTTAGCCCTCCCCAAATGCATTACCTCACACTTCGGATTGAATTCCATTTGCCACTGTTCTGCCCACCTGACCAGTTGATTGATACCTTCCTGCAGTCTGCAGCTTTCCTCTTCATTATCAACCACACAGCCTATTTTAGAATCCTCTGCAAACTTCTTAATCACATCCCCTACATTCAAGTCTAAATACCACAGTATGTTGATGACTTTGGTCCTCCGGAATCACACGCTGCTCTGCAGCACGGTTAAGATGTTCAGATGCTAACCTGGCCTGTCTCTTTAAGGCCGCTGCTCAAGCATTCCCTTTGGGGATCCAAAGAATTGTGGCTGAGTGTAAAAGGCTGACGTGAGTCAGAGGCTCGAAGATTTCAGGCTGCTGGTCAGAAGAATCCGGGATGAAATGCCTGGCTTTCGATCTCTTTCATGAAGTTTGTTTTGAAACTGTAACATGGTGTAATGACTGGAGTGTAATATGTTTTTTTATTGGTTGTGAGCGTCATTGGCAAGGCCAGCCATATTGTCTCCGAAAAGGTGATGGTGAGCCACCTTCTTGAAATAACTGAGTGGCTCGCTAGGCCATTTCAGAGAGCAGTTAAGAGTCAACCACGTGTGCTGTGGATCTGGAGTCACATCTAGGCCAGATCAGGTAAGCATGGCAGGACATTAGTGAACCAAATGGGTTTTTACAGCAATCCAGTAGGTTTGTGGTCACCATTAATGATACTAGCTTTTTATTCCAGATTAATTTAATTTAATTTTTTAATTTCCCAGCTGCCGTGAAGGGATTTGAACTCACGTCTCCTGCCGAAGATGGATATGTTCTGGGTGCAAGACCTTTACAGGTGTAGAACTAACGGATATCCTGTGACTTTGCTCAGGTTTTGAAAGAACTGTGGGGTGGTGGGGGTGGGTATGGGGCTTATATTAAATAATATTACCAGGGACACTGATTTATCCGGATTGGCAGTGACTTGGGATCTGGGAGATTTGGGACCAGGGTTCGGAGTCTGGCAGTACTGGAATGGGGTCTCGGAGTCTTTGAGGGGCCTTTTGGGTTTGGTAGTTCTGATGGCTCCAGTGTCTCGAAGTACTATGGAGCGGATCTCTGGGGGGAATGAAGCAATACTGGGAACTGGAGGAAGAAGTCCCCCAGTCTGAGAATATTGGGGGATGTTTATGGGATCAGGGAACACTAGTTAAGGGGGGGGGGTCCCAGGGTCTTGTTGAATTCCAGGCATTTCTGCAGTCTTGGAGTTTCTGAGCAATGAGACGGGTTCCCAGGATCTGTCAGTGAGGGTGGGAGGAGATCAGAGGGTTCTGACATCCAGGAGGATTGGGGAGGGGGTTCCAAGAAAACTGGGAAGCTAGGATTTGGCAGCCATGGGGGCAGGGGAGCGCCCAAGAGAATGAAGCCCTTGTCTCATTTCAGCCATCGGATGTCCTCCACTAGTCTCCTGTCCTGACCTGTCTGATGCCCTTTTCTCTATTGTCACGTAGGCCTTGCCTTTAAGTACATGCCTGAATGCACTCAGTATGTTTGCTGACTTATGCAATTTTAAATAAACATAAATTATCTTCATAAAACATTCACCGTTTAAGCAGTTTCCAGGTGTTGAACACGAGAAAATATCTTTTGATCCCCCAAAATTACTTCTTGACTTGCTCAGACGAGAACGATTTTGTAACTGAAATAAAAACAGAAAAAGCTGGAAATCTCAGCACATCAAGCAGCATCTGTGGAGAGAAACAGAGTTAACGTTTCAGGTCTGTGACCCTTGGTCAGGACTGGATAAGTTTGAGATGTATTAGATTCTTAAGGAAGTGCAAGGGGGAGGGGAGGAAAGAACAAAAGGGAAGGTCTGTGATACGGCGGAAGGCAGGAGAGATTAGAGAGACAAAAGGGTTGATGGGCAAAAATAAGATGGTAATGGGACAAGTTAAGAAACAAAAGATAAGTCTAGATAGAGTGTGAATGGCGGAATCATGGGAAAGAGAAAAAAAGGGAGCGGGGGTGTGTATAAAAAAAACGGGAAAATAATAAGGGCAGAGGTTATGGTCAACAGATCTTGTAACTGATTTTGGAGCATGAATGAAGAGAGGAGGGGCTTGTAGTGATAGACAGGGTCAGCGGCCAATCAGGAAAAATACAATTAATTTGAATTAATTTTCCAGGTAGGGTTAAATTGCTTCAAAAAATAGACAGAAATACGAGTTAACTTTTCCTTTCTAAATGTCAATAAAATAAATCACTGGGGCTTCTAATCACAGCTGTTGTCGGATTGTAAGGTAAAGGAAATCAACTTATTATTTTAAATGGGTAACCTGCCTGAAATAAAACTTGAGGAATTCAATCTTCATTGTGCCCTGAAGCCGTTTGGAAAAAGCAAAGAAACTCCCAAATCCTCACAGAATGAATTACACAGAATCTACAGCACAGAAACAGGCCCAACGGGTCCGTGCCGCTGTTAATGCTCCACTCGAGCCTCCTCCCACTCTATAAACATATCCTTCTATTTCTTTCTCCCTCATGTGTTTATCTATGCAGCAGTTCGGGAGATCGAGGCCCCGATAAAAGGGCGCGGAGCTCCGGAGGAGGAGCAGCAGTTCGGGAGATCGAGGCCGAAGGTAAAACAAAAAAGTAAAAAGAAATCGAAGAGTGACGTTATAGCCAAGTGGGTAAGTGATTGGCTGGTGGATTGGTGAGTATTTAAACTTTTTTTTTCTTCTGTTATTTCCTTATCAGTAGGTAACCTTTGACATTGTTGCCAAGTTAAGTTAATCTAAGGGTTGAGTCATGACAGGAGAGCCCAGACCCGTAACATGCTTCTCCTGTGCTATGTGGGAGGTCAGGGACGCTCCCAGTGTCCCAGACTGCTATGTGTGCAGGAAGTGCATCCAGCTGCAGCTCCTGACAGACTGCATTGCAGCACTGGAGTTGTGCATGGATTCAATCTGGAGCATCTGCAATTCTGAGGATGACGTGAATAGCATGTTTAGTGAGTTGGTCACAGGGCAGGTAAAGTTTACTCAGGCAGATAGGGAATGGGTGACCATCAGGCAGAGCAGTGGAAGGACGGTAGTGCAGGGGTCCCCTGTGATCATCCCCCTCCAAAACAGATACACCACCTTGGGTGCTGTTGCGGGGGATGACTCATCAGGGGAGGGCAGCAGCAGCCAAGTTCATGGCACCGTGAGTGGCTCTGCTGCACAGGAGGGCAGGAAAAAGAATGGGAGAGCTATAGTGGTAGGGGATTCTCTTGTAAGGGGAATAGATAGGTGTTTCTGCGGCCGCAATCGAGACTCCAGGATGTTATGTTGCCTCCCTGGCGCAAGGGTCAAGGATGTCTCGGAGCGGCTGCAGCGCATTCTGGAGGGGGAGGGTGAACAGCCAGTTGTCGTGGTGCATATATGTACCAAAGATATAGGTAAAAAATGGGATAAGGTCCGACAAGCTGAATTTAGGGAGCTAGGAGTTAAATTAAAAAGCAGGACCTCATAGGTAGTAATCTCATTTTGCTACCAGTGCCACGTGCTAGTCAGAGTAGAAATAGCAGAATAGCTCAGATGAATACGTGGCTTGAGGAGTGGTGCAGGAGGGTGGGATTCAAATTCCTGGGACATTGGAACCAGTTCTGGGGGAGGTGGGACCAGTACAAACTGGACGGTCTGCACCTGGGCAGGACCGGAACCAATGTCCTAGGGGCAGTATTTGCTAGTGCTGTTGGGGAGGGGTTAAACTAATATGGCAGGGGGATGGGAACCTAAGCAGAGAGTCAGAGGGAAGTAAAATGGGGGCAAAAGCAAAAGATAGAAAGAAGAAAAGTAAAAGTGGAGGGCAGAGAAACCCAAGGCAAAATTCAAAAAGGGCCACATTACAGTAAAATTCTAAAGGGACAAAGTGTGTTAGAAAGACAAGCCTGAAGGCTCTGTGCCTCAATGCGAGGAGTATTCGTAATAAGGTGGTCGAATTAAATGCGCAGGCAGCTATTAACGAATATGATATAATTGGGATTACGGAGACATGGCTTCAGGGTGACCAGGGCTGGGAACTCAACATCCAGGGGTATTCAGCATTCAGGAAGGATAGACAGAAAGGAAAAGGAGGTGGAGTAGTATTGCTGGTCAAAAAGGAAATTAACACAATAGTAAGGAAGGACATTAGCTTGGATGATGTGGAATCTGTATGGGTAGAGCTGCGGAATACCAAAGGGCACAAAAATGCTAGTGGCAGTTGTGTACAGACCACCAAACAGTAGTAGTGAGGTTGGGGACAGCATCAAACAAGAAATTAGGGATGTGTACAATAAAGGTATAGCAGTTATCATGGGCGACTTTAATCTACATATAGATTGGGCTAACCAAACTGGTAGCAATACGGTGGAGGAGGATTTCCTGGAGTGTATTAGGGATGGTTTTCCAGACCAATATGTCGAGGAACCAACTAGATGGCTGGCCATCCTAGACTGGGTGATGTGTAATGAAAAAGTACTAATTAGCAATCTTGTTGTGCGAGGCCCCTTGGGGAAGAGTGACCATAATATGGTAGAATTCTTTATTAAGATGGAAAGTGACACAGTTAATTCAGAGACGAGGGTCCTGAACTTGGGGAAAGGTAACTTCAGTGGTATGAGACGTGAATTGGGTAGAATAGATTGGCGAATGATACTTAAAGGGCTGACAGTGGATAGGCAATGGCAGACACTTAAAGATCAGATGGATGAACTTCAACAATTGTACATCCCTGTCTGGAATAAAAATAAAATGGGGAAGGTGGCTCAACCGTGGCTAACAAGGGAAATTAGGGATAGTGTTAAATCCAAGGAAGAGGCAAATAAATTATCCAGAAAAAGCAGCAAACCTGAGGACTGGGAGATATTTGGAATTCAGTAGAGGAGGACAAAGGGTTTAATTAGGAGGGGGAAAATAGAGTATGAGAGGAAGCTTGCCGGGAACATAAAAACTGACTGAAAAAGCTTCTATAGATATGTGAAGAGAAAAAGATTAGTGAAGACAAACAGGTCCCTTGCAGTCAGAATCAGGTGAACTTATAATCGGGAACAAAGAAATGGCAGACCAATTGAACAAATATTTTGGTTCTGTCTTCACGAAGAAAGACACAAATAACTTTCCAGAAATAGTAGAGGACCGAGGGTCTAGCGAGAAGGAGGAACTGAAGGAAATCCTTATTAGTCAGGAAATTGTGTTAGAGAAATTAATGGGATTGAAGGCCGATAAACCCCCAGGGCCTGATAGTCTGCATCCCAGAGTACTTGAGGAAGTGGCCCTAGAAACAGTGGATGCATTGGCAATCATTTTCCAACAGTCTATCGACTCTGGATCAGTTCCTATGGACTGGAGGATAGCTAATGTAACACCACTTTTTAAAAAAGGAGGGAGAGAGAAAACGGGTAATTATAGACTGGTTAGCCTGACATCGGTATTGGGGAAAATGTTGGAATCAATTATTAAAGATGAAATAGCAGCGCATTTGGAAAGCAGTGACAGGATCAGTCCAAGTTAGCATGGATTTATGAAAGGGAAATCCTGCTTGACAAATCTTCTAGAATTTTTTGAGAATGTAACGAGTAGAGTGGACAAGGGAGAACCAGTGGATGTGGTGTATTTGGACTTTCAAAAGGCTTTTGACAAGGTCCCACACAAGAGATTGGTGTGCAAAATTAAAGCACATGGTATTGGGGGTAATGTGTTGACGTGGATAGAGAACTGGTTGGCAGACAGGAAGCAGAGAGTCGGGATAAACGGGTACTTTTCAGAATGGCAGGCAGTGACTAGTGGGGTGTCGCAGGGCTCAGTGCTGGGACCACAGCTACTTACAATATACATCAATGATTTAGATGAAGGAATTGAGTGTAATATCTTCAAGTTTGCAGATGACACTAAGCTGGGTGGAGGTGTGAGCTGTGAGGAGGATGCTAAGAGGCTGCAGGGTGACTTGGACAGACAAGGTGATTGGGCAAATGCATGGCAGATGCAGTATAATGTGGATAAATGTGAGGTTATACATTTTGGTGGCAAAAACATGAAGGCAGAATATTATCTGAATGGCGACAGATTAGGAAAAGGGGAGGTGCAATGATACCTGGGTGTCCTGGTTCATCAGTCATTGAAAGTTGGCATGCAGGTACAGCAGATGGCGAAGAAGGCAAATGATATGTTGGCCTTCATAGCTAGGGGATTTGAGTATAGGAGCACGGAGGTCTTAATGGAGTTGTACAGGGCCTTGGTGAGGCCTCACCTGGAATATTGTGTTCAATTTTTGTCTCCTAATCTGAGGAAGGACATTCTTGCTTTTGAGGGAGTACAGCGAAGGTTCACCAGACTGATTCCCGGGATGGCAGGACTGACATATGAGGAGAGACTGGATCGTCTGTATTCACTAGAGTTTAGAAGAATGAGAGGGAATCTCATAGAAACATTTAAAATTCTGAAGAGACTGGACAGGTTAGATGCAGGAAGAATGTTCCTGATGTTGGGAAAGTCCAGAACCAGGGCTCACAGTCTAAGGATAAGGGGTAAGCCATTTAGGACCGAGATGAGGTCAGAGTTTACTCAGGCAGATAGGGAATGGGTGACCATCAGGCAGAGCAGTGGAAGGACGGTAGTGCAGGGGTCCCCTGTGATCATCCCCCTCCAAAACAGATACACCACCTTGGGTGCTGTTGCGGGGGATGACTCATCAGGGGAGGGCAGCAGCAGCCAAGTTCATGGCACCGTGAGTGGCTCTGCTGCACAGGAGGGCAGGAAAAAGAATGGGAGAGCTATAGTGGTAGGGGATTCTCTTGTAAGGGGAATAGATAGGTGTTTCTGCGGCCGCAATCGAGACTCCAGGATGTTATGTTGCCTCCCTGGCGCAAGGGTCAAGGATGTCTCGGAGCGGCTGCAGCGCATTCTGGAGGGGGAGGGTGAACAGCCAGTTGTCGTGGTGCATATATGTACCAAAGATATAGGTAAAAAATGGGATAAGGTCCGACAAGCTGAATTTAGGGAGCTAGGAGTTAAATTAAAAAGCAGGACCTCATAGGTAGTAATCTCATTTTGCTACCAGTGCCACGTGCTAGTCAGAGTAGAAATAGCAGAATAGCTCAGATGAATACGTGGCTTGAGGAGTGGTGCAGGAGGGTGGGATTCAAATTCCTGGGACATTGGAACCAGTTCTGGGGGAGGTGGGACCAGTACAAACTGGACGGTCTGCACCTGGGCAGGACCGGAACCAATGTCCTAGGGGCAGTATTTGCTAGTGCTGTTGGGGAGGGGTTAAACTAATATGGCAGGGGGATGGGAACCTAAGCAGAGAGTCAGAGGGAAGTAAAATGGGGGCAAAAGCAAAAGATAGAAAGAAGAAAAGTAAAAGTGGAGGGCAGAGAAACCCAAGGCAAAATTCAAAAAGGGCCACATTACAGTAAAATTCTAAAGGGACAAAGTGTGTTAGAAAGACAAGCCTGAAGGCTCTGTGCCTCAATGCGAGGAGTATTCGTAATAAGGTGGTCGAATTAAATGCGCAGGCAGCTATTAACGAATATGATATAATTGGGATTACGGAGACATGGCTTCAGGGTGACCAGGGCTGGGAACTCAACATCCAGGGGTATTCAGCATTCAGGAAGGATAGACAGAAAGGAAAAGGAGGTGGAGTAGTATTGCTGGTCAAAAAGGAAATTAACGCAATAGTAAGGAAGGACATTAGCTTGGATGATGTGGAATCTGTATGGGTAGAGCTGCGGAATACCAAAGGGCACAAAAATGCTAGTGGCAGTTGTGTACAGACCACCAAACAGTAGTAGTGAGGTTGGGGACAGCATCAAACAAGAAATTAGGGATGTGTACAATAAAGGTATAGCAGTTATCATGGGCGACTTTAATCTACATATAGATTGGGCTAACCAAACTGGTAGCAATACGGTGGAGGAGGATTTCCTGGAGTGTATTAGGGATGGTTTTCCAGACCAATATGTCGAGGAACCAACTAGATGGCTGGCCATCCTAGACTGGGTGATGTGTAATGAAAAAGTACTAATTAGCAATCTTGTTGTGCGAGGCCCCTTGGGGAAGAGTGACCATAATATGGTAGAATTCTTTATTAAGATGGAAAGTGACACAGTTAATTCAGAGACGAGGGTCCTGAACTTGGGGAAAGGTAACTTCAGTGGTATGAGACGTGAATTGGGTAGAATAGATTGGCGAATGATACTTAAAGGGCTGACAGTGGATAGGCAATGGCAGACACTTAAAGATCAGATGGATGAACTTCAACAATTGTACATCCCTGTCTGGAATAAAAATAAAATGGGGAAGGTGGCTCAACCGTGGCTAACAAGGGAAATTAGGGATAGTGTTAAATCCAAGGAAGAGGCAAATAAATTATCCAGAAAAAGCAGCAAACCTGAGGACTGGGAGATATTTGGAATTCAGTAGAGGAGGACAAAGGGTTTAATTAGGAGGGGGAAAATAGAGTATGAGAGGAAGCTTGCCGGGAACATAAAAACTGACTGAAAAAGCTTCTATAGATATGTGAAGAGAAAAAGATTAGTGAAGACAAACAGGTCCCTTGCAGTCAGAATCAGGTGAACTTATAATCGGGAACAAAGAAATGGCAGACCAATTGAACAAATATTTTGGTTCTGTCTTCACGAAGAAAGACACAAATAACTGTCCAGAAATAGTAGAGGACCGAGGGTCTAGCGAGAAGGAGGAACTGAAGGAAATCCTTATTAGTCAGGAAATTGTGTTAGAGAAATTAATGGGATTGAAGGCCGATAAACCCCCAGGGCCTGATAGTCTGCATCCCAGAGTACTTGAGGAAGTGGCCCTAGAAATAGTGGATGCATTGATGATCATTTTCCAACAGTCTATCGACTCTGGATCAGTTCCTATGGATTGGAGGGTAGCTAATGT
This sequence comes from Pristiophorus japonicus, assembly GCF_044704955.1. NCBI lineage: Eukaryota > Metazoa > Chordata > Chondrichthyes > Pristiophoridae > Pristiophorus > Pristiophorus japonicus. Next base: position 223,189,115 of record NC_091983.1, read on the forward strand.
AACACCACTTTTTAAAAAAGGAGGGAGAGAGAAAATGGGGAATTATAGACCGGTTAGCCTGACATCGGTATTGGGGAAAATGTTGGAATCAATTATTAAAGATGAAATAGCAGCGCATTTGGAAAGCAGTGACAGGATCGGTCCAAGTCAGCATGGATTTATGAAAGGGAAATCCTGCTTGACAAATCTTCTAGAATTTTTTGAGAATGTAACGAGTAGAGTGGACAAGGGAGAACCAGTGGATGTGGTGTATTTGGACTTTCAAAAGGCTTTTGACAAGGTCCCACACAAGAGATTGGTGTGCAAAATTAAAGCACATGGTATTGGGGGTAATGTGTTGACGTGGATAGAGAACTGGTTGGCAGACAGGAAGCAGAGAGTCGGGATAAACGGGTACTTTTCAGAATGGCAGGCAGTGACTAGTGGGGTGTCGCAGGGCTCAGTGCTGGGACCACAGCTACTTACAATATACATTAATGATTTAGATGAAGGAATTGAGTGTAATATCTTCAAGTTTGCAGATGACACTAAGCTGGGTGGAGGTGTGAGCTGTGAGGAGGATGCTAAGAGGCTGCAGGGTGACTTGGACAGACAAGGTGATTGGGCAAATGCATGGCAGATGCAGTATAATGTGGATAAATGTGAGGTTATACATTTTGGTGGCAAAAACATGAAGGCAGAATATTATCTGAATGGCGACCGATTAGGAAAAGGGGAGGTGCAATGATACCTGGGTGTCCTGGTTCATCAGTCATTGAAAGTTGCATGCAGGTACAGCAGATGGCGAAGAAGGCAAATGGTATGTTGGCCTTCATAGCTAGGGGATTTGAGTATAGGAGCAGGGAGGTCTCACTGCAGCTGTACAGGGCCTTGGTGAGGCCTCACCTGGAATATTGTGTTCAATTTTTGTCTCCTAATCTGAGGAAGGATGTTCTTGCTTTTGAGGGAGTACAGCGAAGGTTCACCAGACTGATTCCCGGGATGGCAGGACTGACATATGAGGAGAGACTGGATCGTCTGTATTCACTAGAGTTTAGAAGAATGAGAGGGAATCTCATAGAAACATTTAAAATTCTGAAGAGACTGGACAGGTTAGATGCAGGAAGAATGTTCCTGATGTTGGGAAAGTCCAGAACCAGGGCTCACAGTCTAAGGATAAGGGGTAAGCCATTTAGGACCGAGATGAGGTCAGAGTTGTTAACCTGTGGAATTCCCTACCGCAGAGAGTTGTTGATGCCAGTTTGTTAGATATATTCAAGAGGGAGTTAGATATGGCCCTTACGGCTAAAGGGATCAAGGGGTATGGAGAGAAAGCAGGAAAGGGGTACTGAGGTGAATGATCAGCCATGATCTTATTGAATGGTGGTGCAGGCTCGAAGGGCCGAATGGCCTACTCCTGCACCTATTTTCGATGTTTCTAAGCTGCCCCTTAAGTACATTGATTCACTGCAGCACTGGAGAAGTACCACCAACGCTGCTTCCTCAAAATTCTGCAAATTCATTGGCCTCCTTGAAAAATGTAACATCCCCACGACTCATGGGGATCCTTGGCCCAGGACCGCTCAAAGAGGAGGAGAAGCGTCCGGGAAGGCACTGAAAACTTCGCGTCTCTTTGCCGGGAGCACGCGGAAGCCAAGTACAAAGAGAGAAGGACAACCCAAGCACCCCCCTCCACCCGTCCCTCCAACCACCGTCTGCCCCACCTGTGACAGAGACCGTAGGTCCCGCATAGGACTCCTCAGTCACTTGAGAACTCATTTAGAGTGGAAGTAAGTCATCCTCGACTCCGGGGGGCTGCCTCAGAAGAAGAACATGGTTCGATTCTACTTGCCTAAATCACTCCCTGTGGCAGCGTGTTCCACATTCCCACCACTCTGGGTAAAGAACTTTTTCTGAATTCCTTATTGTATTTACTAGTGACCATCTTATATTTATGGCCCATAGTTTTGGCACTTTACACTAGTGGGAACATTTCTATATCTACCCTCGGGAAACCCAGGGAGGTGAAGGAGGAGATCCTGCAGACACAGGTTCCATCCTACAAGGTACGAGGTGCTGACTACCTGTGATGATAAGCAGAAAGACTGCGGAAAGGGAAGCCACAATTCTGACCAAGGCGCCACGGAGCAGAATGCTGTCTAATGGGGGGGGGGAGCGGAACAGAAATGTGGTAGTTGTGGGGGAATCAATAATTCGGGAGATAGACAACGTTCTCTGCAGTCACGAGCAACAGTGAAGGGTGTGTTGCCGACCTGATGGCAGGGTAAAGGATATTATTAGGGCTGCAGCGGAATCTAGATAAGGAGGGGGAAGATCAGTTGTCGTGCTCCATGTTGGGGCAAACGACATCGGAAAGAACAGTGAGGAGTATTAGGAGCTAGGACCTGAACAAACATCGTCAACACCTTCACCGAGGCGCACGAAAGCATGGGCCTTACACTAAACATCCTTAAAACAAAGGTCCTCCATCAATCTGACCCCACTACATTGCCCCCCAGTCATCAAAATCCACTGCGCGGCCCTGTATAACGTGGACCACATTCCATACCTCGGGAGACTATTATCAGCAAGGGCAGACATCAACGACGAGGTCCACCACCACCTCCTGTGCACCAGCGCAGCCTTCGGTCGCCTGGGGAAGAGAGTGTACGACGATCAAGCCGTCAAATCTGGCACCAAGCTTATGGTCTGCAGGGCTGTAGTGATACCTGCCCTCCTGTACGGCTCAGAGATGTGGACCATATACAGTGGACACCTCAAATCTCTGGAGAAATACCACCAATGATGTCTCCGCAAAATCCTGCAAATCCCCTGGGAGGACAGACGCACCAACGTCAGTGTTCTCGATCAGGCCAAACATCCGCAGCATCAAAGCACTGACCACACTTGACCAGCTCCGTTGGGCGGGCCACAATGTCCGCATGCCCGACACAAGACTCTCAAAGCAAGCGCTCTACCTGGAACTCCTAAACGGCAGGCAATGCCCAGGTGGGCAGAGGAAACGTTTCAAGGACACCCTCAAAGCATCCCTGATAAAGTGCAACATCCCCACCGACACCTGGGGGTCCCTGGCCAAAGACCGCCCTAAGTGGAGGAAGTGCATCCGGGAGGTTGTTGAGCACCTCGAGTCTCGTCGCCGAGAGCATGCAGAAAGCAAGCGCAGGCAGCGGAAGGAGCGTGTGACAAGCCAGGCTCCCCACCCACCCTTTCCTTCAACCACTGTCTGTCCCACCTGTGACAGAGACTGTAATTCCCGTATTGGACTGTTCAGTCACCTGAGAACTCACTTTTAGAGTGGAAGCAAGTCCTCCTCGATTTTGAGGGACTGCCTATGATGATGATAAAAGGCAGGATCTTAAGGGCAATGATCTTGGGCTTATTACCCAGTCCACGTGCTAATTAGCACATGGACAAATAGATCAGGAAGCTAAACACATGGCTGAGGATTGGTGTGGGAAAGAAGCGTTCCATTTCCTGGGATACTGGAACCTGTACTGGGACAGGAGGGAACTGTAATGCTGGGAAAGATGGAACGGTAATGCTGGGACAGGAGGGAACTGTAATGCTGGGACAGGAGGGACTGTAACACTTGGACAGGAGGGAACTGTCATGCTGGGACAGGAGGGAACTGTAACGCTGGGACAGGAGGGAAGTGTAATGCTGGGACAGGAGGGAACTGTAATGCTGGGACAGGATGGAACTGTAATGCTGGGACAGGAGGGAACTGTAACGCTGGGACAGGAGGGACTGTAATGCTACGACAGGAGGGAATTGTAACGCTGGGACAGGAGGGACTGTAATGCTGCGACAAGAGGGGACTGTAATGCTGGGACAAGACGGCTGTAATGCTGGGACAGGAGGGAACTGTAATGCTGGGAAAGGAGGGAACTGTAATGCTGGGACAGGCTGAGCCTGGACTGGGCTGGGACCAGGATCCTAGCGGACAGGATAAATAGGGCCATAGAAAGGACTTTAAACCAATACAATGGGGGAGGGGAGGGGAGGGCTCAGGCAGAAATAAAAATAAAATGAACATAGCCTAAAGATTAGAAAAAGGGATGAGAGCAAAGTCCAGATCATAAATAGTGCTAACGGTGAAATAAATACCACAGGTTCAGATTAAAATATCAGAAATAATAATAAAATAACTGATAAAATTACAACAGGAGTTATGAAAAACAAGGAGTGTGAGAGGTTAAAATGTGTGAGGAAAACAGTCCCAGGGTTACATTGCATTAGCAATGAAACAAGTGAATTAGAAGTGACTCGGTGACCATCACTGGCCGGCTACATGCTGGGCATTACTGGGAGATAAATATACCGGGAATAAGGTCTTTAGAAAGGACAGCGATACTGGAACAGGAGGAACAGGGGCCATATTGATAAAGGACCCTATTGCAGCATTGGAGAGAGGCGATATCAATTAGGATGATCAGGCAATAGGAACGCTATCGATAGAACTGGGAGATAGAAAAGGATTGAAGTCTTTGGTGGGAGTTGTGTACAGGCCTCCTGATAGTAGTGATAAAGTAACGGGATGTATAAGCACAGAGACCAGAGAAGGTTGTTGGAAGAACAGAGTAGTTAAAGTGGGTGACTTTACTTTTCACGAAGACTGATGAGGCAGAACACGAGTCCCAAAGGCAGCAAATTTTTAAAAAATTGTCCCTGCGATGTCACCATCGCTGGCAAGACCAGCATTTATTGTCCATCCCTGATTGGCCTTGAGAAGGTGATGGTGAGCCGCCTTCTTGAACCGCTGCAGTCCGTGTGGTGATGGTACTCCCACAGTGCTGTTAGGGAGGGAGTTCCAGGATTTTGACCCTGCGACGATGAAGGAACAACGATATATTTTCAAGTCAGGATGGTGTGTGATTTGGATGGGAACGTGGAGCTGGTGATGTTGCCATGCGCCTGCTGCCCTTGTCCGAGGTGACAGAGGTTACTGGGTTTAGGAGGTGCTATGGAAGAAGCCTTGGCGAGTTGCTGCAGTGCATCTTGTAGTTGGTACACACTGCAGCCACGATGCGCCAGTGGTGGAAGGAGTGAATGTTTAAAATGGTGGATGGGCTGCTTTGTCCTGGATTGTGTCGAGCTTCTTGAGTGTTATTGGAGCTGCACTCATTCGTGCAAATGGCGAGTATTTCATCACACCCCTAACTTGTGCCTTTTAGGTGATGGAAAGATTTTGGAGAGTCAAGTGTCGAGTCACTAACTACAGAATGCCCAGCCTCTGACCCGCTCTTGTTGCCACAGTATTTATGTGGCTGGCCCAGTTAAGTTTCTGGTCAGTGGTGATCCCTAGGATATTGATTGTGGGAGGTTCGGTAATGATAATGCCGTTGAATGTCAAGGGGCGGTGGTTAGACTCTCGCCAGTTGGAGATGGTCATTGCCTGGCACTTTTGTGGCACAATTGTTACTTGCTACTTAACAGCCCAAACCTGAATATCGTCCAGGTCTTTCTGCAAACATCCCCACTTCTGACCTAATGATGGAGGGAAGGTCATTGATGAAGCAGCTGAAGATGGTTGGGACACTGCCCTGAGGAACTCCTGCAGCAACGACCTGGGGCTGAGATGATTGACCTCCAACAACCACAGCCATCTTCCTTTGTGCTAGGTATGACTCCAGCCAGCGGAGAGTTTTCCCCCTGATTCACATTCACCCCAATTTTACTGGGGCTCTTTGATGCCACACTCGGTCTAATGCTGCCTTGACGTCAAGGGCAGTCACTCTCACCCCACCTCTGGAATTCAGCTCTTTTGTGCATGTTTGGACCAAGGCGGAACCCAAACTGAGCCTCGGGGAGCAGGTTGTTGAAAGAAAGAAAGGCTTTCATTTATATAGCGCCTTTCATGACCACCGGACATCTCAAAGCGTAGTCTCAATTAATGAGCGAGTGCCACTTGAGACAGTTTCCTGGAACAATATGTTCTTGAGCGAATTAGAGAAAAGACCATCTTAGATTTAGTGATGAGTAATGAGCCTGAATTAGTCAATAATCTAATGGTAAGGGAACACCTCGGTAACAGGGACCATACATGATTGAATTCGACATTAGGTTTGAGAGGGAGAAGGGTGCGTCACGATCCAAGGTTTTAAATTTAGATGAGACGGACTTTAGATGAGAATGGCACAGCCCCGACCTGGATGTCCGTTTTTCGCGCCTAAAAGTGCAACAGAAAAATACCTCTTAATTCTCCAGCTCCTTGCTGGTCCCTGGGAGCTCGGCGCGGCGTGCAAACAACAGCGGGCGGCGGAGCCACAGAGTCTTGGTAGTTGGGTTGTATATTCTGCACACAAGTCGAGTCCAGGGCCCGTTCAATGGTAGGTTTCCCAGCCGGTAACAGTCCGTCTCCGTTCTCTCTCGGTTTCTGTCGGTCTGTGACTGCTACTGCTTCTCGACTCCTTCTCCTACCGCTCCAGCGGCTTATCTCCTTCCTCACTGCTCCAGCGGCTTCCTCTCTGTTCTCCCAGTGGTTCTCTAGGTCCTATATTTGTACCCAATTGTGTAAGTTTGGGCGGAGCGATAGCTTTGAATGTTTAATCAGAAGATGTTCATAATTTGATTAGGGGTGGGTCATATTTTCAAACTGGGCCGGGTAGTCCCCATTGGTTGAGGATTTCCCCGCTTCAGGCCCAACTTGACCCCTGATTGGCCTGCCAGAATGCACTTTTCCCCCATTGGCCTGTGCCTCTGTCTCGCTTGTGAGCCAGACTCTACAATGTCTGTATCCGCCCACACATTTCCCAGCCTGCCTGGTCTGAGGATTTTACTTGGCCAAAAATGTTCATTTAAAATGTATAGAACGATCCCATTTAGTTTTCGTGTCCTTAGGGTGTTCCAATAAAATGTGGCCGTGGATTTTCGAACCTTACAAGGTAAACACGGAAGATTTTTAGAAGTATATTAAGAGAAAGAGGATGTTTTAGAGTAACATGGACTGCTTAAAGGCAGTCGCAGGTGATATTGGACCAAATCTTCCTGGTCTTATAACGGTGTGTTAACGTCGTCTGCCGTTATTAATGTATAAGTCGGCCAGTAGATTCCGGACATTCAGAGATACGGCGGGAGTTGCTAATCTTTTGAACTTGCTGGTCGATTTACGCCGCTCCGCTGTTTGCTTCACACAGACGGCATCTCGCCTTCAGCCTCCACGATATTTTTAAGAACTTGCTGGATTTCCACATCCCATCAAAGTCGCCACAGAAAGTATGGGCTCATAATTAGCAGCATAACCTGTAGCCAGAGAGGATTGGAAAATGATGGTCAGAGCCCCTGCTATTTCCTCTTTTGCTTCGCTTAACCACCTGGGTGGTGTCAGGAAGCACTTCTTCACACAAAGAGGAGTGGAAATTTGTAACACTCTCTCCCAAAAATATTTTGAGGCTGGGGGTCAATTGAAAGTTGAGATTAATAGATTTTTGTTCGGTAAGAGTATAAAGAGTTACGGAACCGAGGCAGGTAGATGGAGTTAAGATTTAGATCAGCCACGATCTCTTTCCACTCTCTCATCGTTACCTCTGGTGTCCCCCAAAGATCTATCCTCGGCCCCCTCCTATTTCTCGGGGCCGAAATTGCCCCTCTGAGAAAGGCCCGCTTGCACCTCAACCCAGCGGTCGCGCTGCGGAGTCCAGTGGCCACTGAGCTCCCGCCAAATGGCCGCCAACTTCGCAATTCCCCTGAGGTGGTCTGCAGCTCTCCACCTCTTCCCCTTCACTTCTGCGCCGGTGGTTGACAGCACTCAGCGTGTCATCACTCCGCGCACCGCCGAGGTCACGGGAAGGAAGCGAGATTCCGGTTCCAAAGTCATACGGCCGCTCGCCAGTCCCAAGAGTTGCTTTTTTCCGGTGTTGCATTGTTGCAGCTGCTCACCGCCGGAACGTATCAAAGGCTTGTTGCTGGAACAGGATTGCGTGCCGACGACTTTTTGACATTGTTCGACTTGCAGCGACAGGCTTCAGTGTGCTCTGCTTGCCGAGTGCTGGAAGCGCCTTCCAGCTGTGGAAGAGGGAGGCCACTTCGAGGAGGCTGCACTTGTGGAGGGTCTTGAGATGGGGGCAGTGCTGGCAGGCCAGCGCCTCCTGCGCATTGTGCGTGCCGCCGAGGCAGGGAGGGGGAGACGGCGCTGGGGGCAACGGCTGCAGGGGCAGCGGGCAAGGGACGCAGGCATCACTGCGGCCTAGCGTGGAGAGGGCCAGGGAGATGGCCACAGAGGGCAAGCAAGCGAGCTGGTGCACGAAGGCCTACAGCAAGGGCCTCCCCCAAGCAGGAGAGTCAGGTACGCCGACCCTCACACCAGATACTGGGCCAGCAGCCCAGGAGGCAGCCTGCAGAGGAGCCAGAAGCTGGGCAGCAGCGGCCGGCAGAGGTGGAGGAGGCAGAACAGCAGCAAGATGGCCACACAGAAATGGGGGCGAGAGGGCATATCGTGGAAGGGTTGCCCGCCAAAAATTTTGCATGCACTGATATGAGTGCCTGTGAGATTCTACTTAAGCCTGCATCTGGCCATTTCCATGGCCCAACCTGTGAGCCCTCTCACACATTATTCCCGCACACTGTCACGAGAAAGCTGGTCACAAATTCCAAACAATAAAGATTTATGACAACCCAAACAATGGGTCTCAAAAACACTTACATTATCCAGTCTCACTTTGTCCAACTCCTTACGCAGACCTATCCTTACAGTATGCCACACCCCACCTCCCCCACCAAGCTGCTGGACCACATGTTGGCACTGTGTGGTGGAACCCTTAGGTCCCCGGTGAACCGTCGTGGGCACAGCCGCAATGGCAACAGTCAGAAGTTGCTTAGCCTTCAGCTGACACTGCGTGGCAGCAGCCACATTCGGGAAGCCATCAGAGGCTCCATGCCCTGTTGCCCAGAGTGCATGAGAGCATTCTGAGCTTCCAGGGCAGCGGCCATTCTGTCCAAAGAAAGGTCAGGACAAACTGAAGACACAGCTGTGTAAGTGGTTTCCCTCAGGTGTTTTCGAAGCACCCCCACTTTACAATAGTTCTAACGCTGGGAGTGATTACTGTACTGAACAGATTAATGAGTCAGGGACGGGTACCTTGGTCCGAGTACCAGCAATGCTTTTATTAAAGTTAAAACACACACCTGCACCCAGTAAAACCACACACACCCTGGTGTGTAAAACAAACAAATGCAGTACAATACACAGTCTGGCCCATCTAAACAGGCCCCTTAGGCGAAGTACCCATGTCTAAAACACCCTTGCTCAGATCCAAAATTGCATCACTAAATCTGTCCAACAGAAATGTGCGTACGCTTATGATCCTTGCAAAAACCTCCCCACTAAAACATCTAAAGTTTGGATGGGACACACGACACCCTTTCACACTATGCGGTGGTCTTAAAGATGCGTGGGCTGGGATAAATGCTCACTCATTACCCCTCTGGCTTACTCGCTGCTTCTCCCGATGAGGCATATCTTCTGGGTCCATACCAAACTGTGGTCTTCAAGTCCAGTCTCAAGATCAGGCTCCCAGTCGAAGTAGCGAGGCCCCCTTGGCTCGTAGATGGTGGTTTCTTCTCTCCGTTCCAGATGGAGTGCTCGGTCCTTGTGCGTTGCAAGCAGGCCTAGACGAAGGGAGAGAGAGAGAGGTGGCTTCCAACTGCTGTTCTCTGCAAGACTGCTAAAAATCCTACTGTCCTTCCCGCCTGAGGCTGTCCAACTGAAAAGCAAATCACATCTGCAGCCTGTCTCTTTGTCAATGGGGCTGTCCCTTGATGGGTGACTCTGATGAGTCTGTGGTCAAAATAGCTTTCCTTTGTCTTTCGATGGCCTGAAACACTGGCCTCTTTACTTAATGTCTCAATGATGGGTTCCCAGTCCATGACATTCCATGCCTGTCCTTTCCCGCCCCGTTGATGTGTATTCAACTTAAAACACATTTGGACTTGCCCAGATTAGCTCTTCTGCTGTACAGTGAATGTGTCCTAGCAAAGTTCAAAACTTATAAGTCCAAAGTTTTATGCTGATGTTTACGCCGAATCACACAACTACAGAACCTGTCCTTTGAGAAGGCCAGGGGGTAGCTGCATCATAAGCATGGTGGTTTTGCATCAAATGGATGAGGAGAATTTCTCAGCACAAACACCACATCACTGAAAGCAGCCATTACCACCGGGAATTAAGACTCCGCTCGGTTTATGACCATAAAAAGGAGCAATTTCGATCTTATTACCACTGCAATCATATCGGTGGTAACGGACAACCACCCCATTTCAGGCAGAGGGCAATTTCGGGCCTCTGATCTACATATCGCCCCTTGGCGACATTATCTGATAACGGAGCATCAATTTCCACATGTATTCGAACAACACTCAGCTCTACCTCAACACCACGAGGCCAATATTGCCCTCCGCTGCCTCTGCACCCCTTGCCACCGGCGGCCCTTGCCCGCTGCCTCTGCATCCCTTGCCCCTGGCGGCCCTTGCCTGCTGCCTCTGCACCCCTTGCCCCCGGCGGCCCTTGCCCGCTGCCTCTGCACCCCTTGCCCCTGGCGGCCCTTGCCTGCTGCCTCTGCACCCCTTGCCCCTGGCGGCCCTTGCCCGCTGCCTCTGCACTCCTTGACATCCAGGCCTCGGAGCCACGCACAATGCGTAGGAGGCCTGCAAGCACTGCCCCCACCTCAAGACCCTCCGCAAGTGCAGCCTCCTCGAAGTGGCCTCCCTCTTCCGTAGCTGGAAGGCTCCTCCAGCGCTCGGCAAGCAGAGCACACTGAAGACAGCGGTGCAAAGTTATGGAACATAACGGAGTTTAAAAGGGGGAAAAAGCTCCTCAGGCTGAATAATAATTTGATGTAGCGAGATACTTTAAACAGAAATAAAGGTGTGAACTCACTCCACTGGTCTTTCCCCCCCGCAGCCGGCACGGAATTCTGTTCCATCAACAAGCCTTTAAGAGGCTCCGGTGGTGAGCGTCTGCAACGATGCAACACCGGAAAAAAGCAACTCTTCGGACCGCCGAGCAGCCGCGCGACTTCAGAAGGGGCATCTCGCTTCCTACCCGAGACCTCGGCGGTGCGCAGCGTGATGACGTACTGAGTGCTGTCAATCACTGGCGTGGAAGTGAAGGGGAAGGGATGCGGAGCTGCAGACCGCCTCGGGGGAATTGCGATGTCACCGGCCATTTTGACGGGAGCTCGGCCGCCACTGGACTCCGCAGCGTGGCCGCCGGGTTGAGGTGGTGACGGGCATTGCTCAGAGGGGCAATTGCGGCCCTCATCTCTCTCAAACCCTCCACTGTCTCTAAATTGTCAAACTGCTTCTCTGACATCCAGTTCTGGAGGAGCAGAAATTTTCTCCAATTAAATATTGGGAAGACCGAAGTCATTGTTTTCGTGCCCCGCCACAAACTCCGTTCCCTAGCCACTGACTCTATCCCTTTCCCCAACTCCTGTCCGAGGCTGAACCACACCATTCGCAACCTAGGTGTCATATTTGACCCTGAAATGATCTTTTGACCACATATCCACAGCATAACTAAGACCGTCCATTTCCACCTCTGTAACATCACCCGTCTCCGCCCTTGCCTCAGCTCATCTGCTGCTGAAGCCCTCATCCATACCTTTGTTACCTCTAGACTTGACTATGCCAACGCACTCCTGGCTGGCCTCCCACATTCTACCCTCCATAAACTAGAGGTAATCAAAAACTTGGCAGCCTGTGTCCTAACTCACACCACGTCCCGATCACCGATCACCCCTGTGCTCGCTAACCTACATCGCTAAAATTCTCATCTTTGTTTTCAAATCCCTCCATGGCCTTGCCCCTCCCTATCTCTGTAATCTCCTCCAGCCCCACAACATCCCGAGATGTCTGCGCTCCTCTAATTCTGCCCTCCTGAGCATCCCTGATTATAATCGCTCCACTATTGGTGGCCGTGCCTTCAGTTGCCTCGGCCCCAAGCTCTGGAACTCCCTGTCTAAACCTCTCCATTTCTCTACCTCTCTTTCCCCCTTTTTGACCTTAAAACCTACCTTTTTGACCAAGCTTTTGGTCATCTGCCCTAATTTCTCCTTATGTCGCCTGATGTGAAATGTTTCTCTTTTAACACTCCTGTGAAGTATCTTGGGAAGATTTACTACATTAAAGGAGCTATATAAGTACAAGTTGTTGTTGTATGATCTAATTGAATGGTGGAACAGGCTTGAGGGACTGAATGGTCTCCTCCTGTTCTTATGCTTCTAAATTCTCGCTTTTTATCTTTCTTTCTTGTAAGAACATAAGAACATAAGAAATAGGAACAGGAGTAGGCCATACGGCCCCTCGAGCCTGCTCCACCATTTAATACGATCATGGCTGATTTGATCATGGACTCAGCTCCACTTCCCTGCCCGCTCACCATAACCCTTTATTCCCTTATCGGTTAAGAAACTGTCTATCTCTGTCTTAAATATATTCAGTGACCCAGCTTCTCTGAGGCAGTCAATTACACAGATTTACAACCCTCTGAGAGAAGAAATTCCTCCTCGTCTCAGTTTTAAATGGATGGCCCCTTATTCTAAGATATGCCCCCTAGTTCTAGTCTCCCCCATCAGTGGAAACATCCTCTCTGCATCCACCTTGTCAAGCCCCCTCATAATCTTATACGTTTCGATAAGATCACCTCTCATTCTTCACGAGGCCAGAATTGGAGGAGCGCAGCTATCTGGGAGCGGGATGGGGGAGGTTACAGAAATTGGGAGGGGCCAGAGATCACGAAGGGAGTTGAAAGCAAGGAGGAGAATTTTAAAATCGAGACGTTGCCAGACCAGGATCAAATGCAGGTCAGCGAGCACAATCGAAACCGAAACCTGACCCATTTAGTTTCACGGAACCTGTGACAAGGTTCCAGGAGGGAAAAGGGAACCTTTAGCCATAGAAGTGGCTGGGGGAATTTACACTGAAAGATGAGCCACATATCATCCAGGCAGACTGTAAAACGGGTTACTGAAAACCAGCACCGTTCTGAACAAGGTTAACCCTTACAGCATTGTCTCGGAGTCTGCAGGAATGAAAAATTAATCTCCTGGCTTGAATGTCTATGTGAAGAGTGGGTAACTGACGAAAGATGTGCAAGCTTGCCTTTAATAATACCTGATCATACCCTCAGGACACTCACTGATTTATCTTTGAAGTACAGTCCCTGTTATAAAGGAAAAATCTTGCATTTTTATAGCATCTTTCATCCCCTCAGGTCATCCCAGAATGGTTTACAGCCAATTAAGTACTTTTTGAAGTGTAGTTACTGTTTTAATGGAGGAAACATAGTGATACCCGCCCTCCTGTATGGCTCAGCGACATGGACCATGTACAGTAGACACCTCAAGTCGCTGGAGAAATACCACCCAACGATGTCTCCGCAAGATCCTGCAAATCCCCTGGGAGGACAGACGCACCAACATCAGCGTCCTCGTCCAGGCCAACATCCCCGGCATTGAGGCACCGACCACACTTGACCAGCTCCGTTGGGCAGGCCACATAGTTCGCCTGCCCGACACGAGACGGGCGGCGGACATGTTACAAGGACACCCTCAAAGCCTCCTTGATAAAATGCAACATCCCCACCGACACCTGGGGAATCCCTGGCCAAAGACCGCCCTAAGTGGAGGAAGTGCATCCAGGAGGGCGCTGAGCACCTCGAGTCCCATTGTCGAGAGCGCGGGCAGCGGAAGGAGCGTGCAGCAAACCAGTCCCACCATCCTTTCCCTCAACCACTTGTGACAGAGACTGTGGTTCTTGTGTTGGACTGTTCAGCCACCTAAGAACTCATGCTAAGAGTGGAAGCAAGTCTTCCTCGATTCCGAGGGACTGCCTATGATGATGATGATGATGATGTAGGTAACGCAGCAGACAATCCAAGCACAGCAAGATCCCACAAACAACCATGTGATCATGACCAAATGATCTGGGGCTGAAACTGCCCCTTCCCTGCGCCCTATTGGTGCCGCCGGGTGGGGGCTAATGTGGTGCGATTGCCTTCTCGCCTGGGGGGGGGGGGGGTGGGGTCGGGGGACGGGCGGTGGTGGCGCTTGGGACAAAATTGCTCCCTGAGACTTTAGGGGCGATTTGGAGTTTGTGCCGCGCCCCCGTGATTTGCAGCCCGGGCTGGCGCACACCCGGCCATGAGGTCATCGGCGTGCGCACCGACCCCTGTGCGCCCCGTGGGGGAAATCGTCCCGCTGACGCAGACCGACGTGGGGGCCCGCTTTGCGGAGCACTGGCATCCGTCCGGGGCATCCCTTAAAGGGGAGGCCGTGTGCGCTCCGGGCCGCCATTTTGTTTTGTCGGTCGACTTCTCCATTGCGCTGACTTGTTCAGCGGGACACTCAACGCCACGCTGACGATTCGGGAGCACACCTCCAACAAGATGGAGCGCCTGAGACAGCTCCACACCTCACTTGAGGGGCGCAAAGGGCAATTGCACTCTCGGGGGGAGGGGGGGGGGGTGGAACTTCCGCCCCCGCCGTTAACATACCCGGACCCGGAAGGTTACCACCCCCCGGACGGGCCGCGGGGCAATTTCGCCCCCTCTGTTTTCTAGTGATGTTGGTCGAGGGATAAATATTGTCCTGCGCACTGGGGAGAACTCCCCTGCTCTTCTTCGAAATAGTGGTCGTGGGATCTTTTACGTCCACCTGAGAGAGCAGACGGAGCCTCGGTTTAACGTCTGGTCCGAACCAGACGACATCTCTGACAGCGCAGCACTCCCTCATTTCCTTGGGTCAGAGGTTATGCTGTATTGCATTGTGGGGCCTCGGCAGGATTGGCGCCACCAAGAGAGAGCCCGCTGTGGCAAGCAAGGAAAATTCAGGCGATCCCTCAGTGGAACCACTGCTGTAATACCTGAGGAGCAAGGGGACACGGAAAGGGGGCGGTACACCCCATGGATTGTGGAGGGACTTTTTTTTACTGAAAAGGTGAGTGTTTGCATCCTGAGAAGTCTCCAGGAATTAAACATTAATCTGCAACCGACCCAGTTATGACCATTAAAAAACTGTGCATTGTTTTTTTAATTTTCTTTGAGCACTTCCATTTATTCAAGATGGAGATAGACAGATTTTTGAGCGATAAGGGAGTTAAGGGTTATGGGGAGCGGGCAGGGAAGTGGAACTGAGTCCATGCTCAGATCAGCCATGATCTTATTGAATGGCGGAGCAGGTTCGAGGGGCCCAATGGCCTACGCCTGCTCCTATTTCTTATGTGCTTATGATATGAAAATATTAAAGATGGGGAAAATGAGGCTTTTTGACTGGGCTAGGCGGTTGGAGACAGGGACTCCTGAGACGAAAGCTCCAGGTAACGTTCACCCAGAGTTGGGAACTCTGGTCCTGAGTGAAGGGAGAAATTCCCACTCCCTCCACAAGAGGCGTGAGCTGGCCGTCCTCTGCTTCTCTCTCCTGGTGGTCCCTGGTGTAAGACAGGGACAACATTCCCAGCTGGTGCGGAGGATGGAAGATTGAGGATTGGGCTGGAAATGCGACCGATTTTTTTCCAATTTTTCCTCAGTGGGAAGTAATATCTGGCGGTGTATAAACCTGCCACCCGAACCAATCCTGTCAGTTTACCACCAGGTGGATTAGGTTCAAATTACCCAGTCCCCCCCCCCCGCCTCTCTCACTCCGTCTCCCTCTCTCACTGTCCCTCTGTCTCTCTATTTCTTTTCCTTCCTCTCTCTGTCTGACTCAGCGTTTCTCAGTCTCTGTTCCTCTCTCTGCCTGCTGAACAACATGCAGCAAGACCTGGAAAATATTCAGGCCTGGGCTGATAAGCGGCAAGTTACATTTGCGCCACGCAAGTTCCAGGAAAGGACCATCTCCGACAAGCGAGAGTCTAACCACCTCCCCTTGATATTCAACTGCATTACCATCGCCGAATCCCCCACCATCAACATCCTGGGGATCACCATTGACCAGAAACTTAAATGCTGTGGCTACAAGAGCAGCTCAGAGGCTGGGTATTCTGCGACGAGTGTCTCACCTCCTGACTCCCCAAAGTCTTTCCACCATCTACAGGACACAAGTCAGGATGAGTGCAGCTCCAACAACACTCAAGTACCACTCGACACCATTTTGACAAAACAGCTCGCTTGATTGGCAGCCCATCCACCACCTTCAACATTCACTCCCTCCACCACCGGCGCCCCCTGGCTGCAGTGTGCACCATCTACAAGATGCACTGTAGCAACTCGCCAAGGCTTCTTTGGCAGCACCTCCCAAACCCGCGACCTCTACCACCTAGAAGGACAAGGGCAGCAGGCCCATGGGAACACCATCACCTGCAAGTTCCCCTCCAAGTCACACACGATCTTGACTTATATATCGCCGTTCTTTCATCGTCGCTGGGTCAAAATCCTGGAACTCCCTCCCTAACCGCACTAATGGAGAACCCTCACCACACGGACTGCAGTGGTTCAAGAAGGAGGCTCACCACCACCTTCTCAAGGGCAATTGGGGATGGACAATAAATGCTGGCCTTGCCAGCAACACCCACATCCCATTAATGAATTTAAGATAAAGTTTCTCCCTCTCATTCTCACTCTCTGCCTCTCTCGGCCTGTGATTCTTTCATTTTCTCCTTCTATCTCTATCCCACTCTCTCAGCTAGTTTCTGCTACTATCTGTCAAACAGTATTACCCTCGCTGCCTAATTCTCTCACTCATTTTCTCTCACTATCCCTCTCTCTCTCACTCTCTGCCTGGCCCTCTTTATACCTCCCCCTCTCTCTCTTTCTCTCACTCACTTCTTTTCCCTCCGAGATAATTGTATTTTCTCTGTATATCCGCTCCCGAGTGCCGCGGTGTGATCGACACATGAACGCTGCCCGACAGGTGCATGTCCTCTGGCCGACCTAGGAGACTCTCCTCCGTGACCTTCTGCTGATGACCCGGGGATGTTGCTCAGTCCCCACACCGTCAAACACACACAAACCCGTTCCTTGACAAGAGAATTAATCATCACCGGCCTCCGGTGTACTGTCTCGGAGATAGACTTGCAGTTGAGGTAAATTGAATTTGACTACAATTTAAAGAAAAAAAAGAACTTGCATTTATATAGCGCCTTTCATGACCGCAGGTCGTTCCCAAAGCGCTTTACAGCCAATGAAGTATTTTTGAAGCGCAGTCACTGTTGTAATGTAGGAAACAAGCGGCCAATTGCGAACAGCAAGCTCCCACAAACAGCAATGATCAGATAAGCTGTATTAGTGATGTTGTCAAGGGATAAACATCGTCCAAGACATCAGGGAGAACCCCCCTACTCTTCTTCAAAATAGAACCTTTTAATCGTTTACTTCCACCTGAGAGGGCAGACGAGGCCTCGGTTTAACATCTCATCTGAAAGACGGCACCTCTGACTGTGCAGCACCCCCTTAGCACTGCACTGGAGTGTCAGCCTAGATTTATGTGCTCGAGTCTCTGGAGTGGGACTTGAATTCATGATCTTCTAACTTGGAGGCGAGAGTGCTACCCACTGAGCCACGGCTGAGGACATTTAATGATCTTACACAATGGGGTTAGGAGTTCATAGAAACATAAAAAATAGGTGCAGGAGTAGGCCATTCTGCCCTTCGAGCCGGCACCACCATTTAATATGATCATGGCTGATCATGCAACTTCAGAACCCCATTCCTGCTTTCTCTCCATACCCCTTGATTCCTTTAGCCATAAGGGCCACATCTAACTCCCTTTTGAATATATCTAACGAACTGGCCTCAACAACGTTCTGTGGCAGAGAATTCCACAGGTTCACAACACTCTGAGTGAAGAAGTTTCTCCTCATCTCGGTCCGAAATGGCCTACATCTTATCCTTACACTGTGACCTCTGGTTCTGGACTTCCCCAACATTGGGAACATTCTGTCCAATCCTGTCAGAATTTTATATGTTTCGATGAGATCCCCTCTCATTCTTCTAAATTCCAGTGAATACAAGCCTAGTTGATCCAGTCTTTCTTCATATGTCAGTTCCGCCATCCCGGGAATCCGTCTGGTGAACCTTCGCTGCACTCCCTCAATAGCAAGAATGTCCTTCCTCAGGTTAGGAGACCAAAACTGAACACAATATTCCAGGTGAGGCATCACCAAGGCCCTGTACAACTGCAGTTCAGCTCAGGCAAGGCTTTTGGACACATGCCATATAAGGATGACTGATTATTTGCATTGCTAACTTCCCTTCCTTTCCAACTGCAGTTACAGATATCGGGTCGCGCTGCCCTAGTAGGTTCTGAGTGTACCTATTCCCCTCTGAACCTTTTGTTCTCAGTCACAATGAGAGTACACAACGTATCACTTTGTGTCTTGCTCTCTGTGTCCTCCTCACTGAGCTGGGGTCAGGGTATTGTGTTCCTAACACAGATGAGGCTGCACACAGGGAGGTTAAAGTAACAGTGACCTCAGTCTTTAATAAGACACTCCAGAGTTAGAAACAGGTCTTAGGGGCCGGCTTATATACAGTGCTCCGAAGGGATACTGGGATCCCTTGGGACTACAGGGGAGGCGATCCCTGGTGGCGGAACATGGGAGTGCATGCTTTACAGATACACAACATCACTCCCCCGCCAAAGTCAAAGTGAAAACTATTTACAAGGTGAGGCGGTCGGGAGCCTTTCTTTCCCTGGTGGACCGCCTCGGTACAAATGTCTGTTCTGGTGTGTTGGCTGTGACCTCGCTGGGCTGGCGTGTTGTTGGCCCTACAGGGCTGCTGGGTGAGCCTTGGCTTGCTGGGTTGTTAGGCATGATGGGTTCGATTTCCTGGTCCAGTGTGGTGTCGTTGATCCTTTGGCTGTGTGTTGTGGGCTCGAAAAATTGGTGTCTGCTGTGGGTTGTTCAAGGCAGTCTGTGAACCGCAGCCTCGTTTGGTCCAGGTGCTTTCTGCAAATTTGTCCATTGTCTAGTTTGACCACAAACACTCTATTCCTTTCTTTAGCTATCACCGTGCCCGCGATCTACTTGGGACCATGTCCATAGTTTAGCACATATACAGGGTCATTCAGATCAATTTCCCGTGACACAGTGGCGCGACCATCATTTACATTATGTTGCTGCCGCCTGCT
The DNA here is from genome assembly GCF_044704955.1 of Pristiophorus japonicus. NCBI lineage: Eukaryota > Metazoa > Chordata > Chondrichthyes > Pristiophoridae > Pristiophorus > Pristiophorus japonicus. The sequence goes on from NC_091983.1 coordinate 223,208,179, forward strand.
CTCTACCTGATCATGCAGGTTGGGGTGAACCAGCGAGAGTCTGGTTTTAAGTGTCCTTTTCATGAGTAGCTCAGCCGGGGGCACCCCTGTGAGCGAGTGGGGTCTTGTGCGGTAGCTGAGCAGTACTCGGGACAGGCGGGTTTGGAGTGAGCCTTCTGTGACTCGTTTAAGGCTCTGTTTGATGGTTTGTACTGCCCGCTGTGCCTGCCCATTGGAGGCTGGTTTAAACGGGGCCGAGGTGACATGTTTGATCCCATTGCGGGTCATGAATTCTTTAAATTCGGCACTGGTGAAACATGTCACTGACCAGTATGTCAGGCAGGCCATGGGTGGCAAAGATGGCCCTCAGGCTTTCAATGGTGGCGGTGTGTAGGGGTTTTTTGCTCTGCTCAATTACGGGGGCCTTTGGGGGCTGTTGGTGTATTGGGCCTCTCTGTCCCTTCTAGGTGACGGTCCAGCAGCTTATGGCTCGCTGACCACTAAACTGGCGGTTTCGAAGCGCCCTAGCACCCCTATCTGGTTCTAACCTCAGAATTTTGGTGGATTATGAGCTTCCACAAGGGAAAACAAAACACTCAGAGACAAGTGGTCCTTGGAACAAAAAAAAATGGGTAAGTGCAATTTATTAACCACGGTAAGTTTTCAACAAGGTCAAACTTCATCAAAACCCATATCTGACACACACTTATAAACTATGAAAATCTATGGGAAGAAACGGACACAACGAAAACCTTACACAATTTTATCTTTACAAGACAGTTCTAACACCACCCCCACCCCGCTTTTTACCTGACTGACCTCGGCTGACAGTTGGGAAAAGAAAACCCCAGGATAATACTTACGATCCCTTTTTGACAGTTATTCCTTTCAGCCTTAGGATGGTTGGTTTACGGGGTAGCTGGAGTGAATGTTGCCTCTCCCAGTTACTTCGGTCTCCGGTTCTTCAGCTGGTTGGCCTCGGAGCGTTGTTCGGTGTGCGGCTCGGCTTCTTGAGACGATGTTGGGCCTCTCGGTAGTTGGGTTGTATATTCTGCACACAAGTCGAGTCCAGGGCCCGTTCAATGGTAGGTTTCCCAGCCGGTAACAGTCCATCTCCGTTCTCTCGCGGTTTCTGTCTTGTCTGTGACTGCTTCCTATTGCTCCAGCTGCTTTTCTCTACTATTTTCGAACTGGGCCGGGTAGTCCCCATTGGTTGTGGATTTCCCCGCTTCGGGCCTGACTCGACCCCTGATTGGCCTGCCAGAATGCACTTTTCCCTCATTGGCCAATTCCTCTGTCTCGCTTTTGAGCCAGACTCCACAATGTAATCAGAAGATGTCACAGGTAGGTGTGAGGACAGGGGTATTATTTCAGTGCACATTGGTGCCTCAATGTCTGCTGGTCCATTGACTCCCAGGTCTGTTACAATCACCGCAGTGATCTCAGGACTATTGTCCACTGTCCATATTAATTAGGTAGATAATGGTCCACATTCATAATTTGATTCGGAGTGAGTCATATTTTCAAACTGGGCCGGGAAACATAGAAACATAGAAACATAGAAAATAGGTGCAGGAGTAGGCCATTCGGCCCTTCTAGCCTGCACCGCCATTCAATGAGTTCATGGCTGAACATGCAACTTCAGTACCCCATTCCTGCTTTCTCACCATACCCCTTGATTCCCCTAGTAGTAAGGACTTCATCTAACTCCTTTTTGAATATATTTAGTGAATTGGCCTCAACAACTTTCTGTGGTAGAGAATTCCACAGGTTCACCACTCTCTGGGTGAAGAAATTCCTCCTCATCTCAGTCCTAAATGGCTTCCCCCTTATCCTTAGACTGTGTCCCCTGGTTCTGGACTTCCCCAACATTGGGAACATTCTTCCTGCATCTAACCTGTCTAACCCCGTCAGAATTTTAAACGTTTCTATGAGGTCCCCTCTCATTCTTCTGAACTCCAGTGAATACAAGCCCAGTTGATCCAGTCTTTCTTGATAGGTCAGTCCCGCCATCCCGGGAATCAGTCTGGTGAACCTTCGCTGCACTCCCTCAATAGCAAGAATGTCCTTCCTCAGGTTAGGAGACCAAAACTGTACACAATACTCCAGGTGTGGCCTCACCAAGGCCCTGTACAATTGTAGCAACACCTCCCTGCCCTTGTACTCAAATCCCCTCGCTATGAAGGCCAACATGCCATTTGCTTTCTTAACCGCCTGCTGTACCTGCATGCCAACCTTCAATGACTGATGTACCATGACACCCAGGTCTCGTTGCACCTCTCCTTTTCCTAATCTGTCACCATTCAGATAATAGTCTGTCTCTCTGTTTTTACCACCAAAGTGGATAACCTCACATTTATCCACATTATACTTCATCTACCATGCATTTGCCCACTCACCTAACCTATCCAAGTCGCTCTGCAGCCTCATAGAATCCTCCTTGCAGCTCACACTGCCACCCAACTTAGTGTCATCCGCAAATTTGGAGATACTACATTTAATCCCCTCGTCTAAATCATTAATGTACAGTGTAAACAGCTGGGGCCCCAGCACAGAACCTTGCGGTACCCCACTAGTCACTGCCTGCCGTTCTGAAAAGTCCCCATTTACTCCTACTCTTTGCTTCCTGTCTGACAACCAGTTCTCAATCCATGTCAGCACACTACCCCCAATCCCATGTGCTTTAACTTTGCACATTAATCTCTTGTGTGGGACCTTGTCGAAAGCCTTCTGAAAGTCCAAATATACCACATCGACTGGTTCTCCCTTGTCCACTCTACTGGAAACATCCTCAAAAAATTCCAGAAGATTTGTCAAGCATGATTTCCCTTTCACAAATCCATGCTGACTTGGACCTATCATATTACCTCTTTCCAAATGCACTGCGATGACATCCTTAATAATTGATTCCATCATTTTACCCACTACCGATGTCAGGCTGACCGGTCTGTAATTCCCTGTTTTCTCTCTCCCTCCTTTTTTAAAAAGTGGGGTTACATTGGCTACCCTCCACTCCATAGGAACTGATCCAGAGTCAATGGAATGTTGGAAAATGACTGTCAATGCATCCACTATTTCCAAGGCCACCTCCTTAAGTACCCATTGGTTGAAGATTTCCCCACTTCAGGCCCGACTCGATCCCTGATTGGCCTGCCAGAATGCACTTTTCCCCCATTGGTCAGTGCCTCTGTCTCGCTTGTGAGCCAGACTCCACAATGTCTGTATCCGCCCACACGTTTCCCAGCCTGCCTGGTCTGAGGATGTTACTTGGCCAAAAATGTTCATTTAAAATGCATAGGACGATCCCTTTTAGCTTTCTTGTCCTTAGTGTGTTCCAATAAAAATGCGGCCGTGGATTTTCGAACCTTACAGGTGGCGGTGCTTCCCGACATTATTTCACATTCAATCCATTTTGAAAAAGCATCCACCACCTCCAGGAACATTTTAACGAGAATCGGGCCCGCATGGTTGACATGGATCCTCGATCATGGTCTGGAGGGCTAGGACCACAAACTTAGTGGTGCCTCTCTGGGCGCGTTGCTCAACTGAGCACACACGCTGCATTGCCGTACACAGGACTCTAAGTAGAATTGATACCGGGCCACCACACGTGGGATCTGGCTATCGCTTTCATCATTACTATACCTGGGTGTGTGTTCTAGAGATCCGAGATGAACGTCTCCCTGCCCTTTTTTGGGTAGCACTACGCGGTTACCCCACAACAGGCAGTCTGCCTGAATGGACAGCTCGTCCTTTCGCCACTGGAACGGCTTGATTGGCTCTTGCATTTCAACGGTGATGCTGGCCCAGCTCCCATGCAGTACACAGTTTTTTACTAGGGACAGCAGAGGATCTTGGCTGGTCCAAGTCCTAATCTGGCGGGCCGTGACAGGTGATTTATCATTTTCAAACACTTCCATGACCATCAACAAGTCTGCGGGCTGCGCCACCATCAACAAGTTTGCAGGCTGACCATTTCCACCCCCGTGGTGGGCAATGGTAACCGACTGAGAGCATTCGCACAGTTCTTGATGCCTGGCCTGTGGCGGATGGTATAGTTATATGCTGATAGCGTGGGTGCCCACCTTTGTATGCGGGCTGAGGTATTAGTATTTATTCCCTTGTTTTCAGCGAACAGGGATGTGAGGGGCTTGTGATCGGTTTCCAGCTCAAGTTTGAGGCCAAACAGGTACTGATGCATTTTCTTTACCCCGAACACCTCTTTCTCAATCATGCTGTCAGTCCTCTCGGCCTTAGACAAGCTGCCTGAAAGCATAGGCGACAGGTTGCAACTTCCCCGCAACGTTAGCTTGTTGTAATACACACCCGACTCCGTATGATGACGCGTCACATGCTAGCACTTTTACATGGGTTATACAATACAAGCAGCTTGTTGGAGCATAAAATGTTTCTGGTTTTCTCAAAAGCAATTACTTGTTTTTTTTTCCCCATACCCAGTTCTTACCTTTGCGAAATAACACATGTAGGGGCTCTAAAAGGGTGCTTAACCCTGGTAGGAAGTTACCAAAATAGTTGAGGAGTCCCAGGAATGACCGCAGCTCCGTGACGTTCTGTGGCCTGGGCGCGTTCCTGGTAGCCTCTGTCTAGGCGTCTGTGGGCCGAATGCAGTCCGCCGCGATCTTTCTCCCCAAAAACTCCACTTCTGTTGCCATGAAGATGTATTTCGACCTCTTCAGCCGCAGCCCTACGCGATCCAGTCGCTGGAGGACCTCCTCCAGGTTTTGTAGGTGCTCGGTGGTGTCCCGACCCGTGACCAATATGTCATCCTGAAAGACCACTGTGTGTGGTACCGATTTGAGTAGTCTCTCCATGTTTCTCTGGAAGATCACTGTAGCCGACCAAATTCCAAATGGGCATCTGTTGTAGATGAACAGTCCCTTGTGCGTGTTGATGCAGGTGAGGCCCTTTGAAGACTCTTCCAGCTCCTGCGTCATGTAGGCCGAAGTCAGGTCGAGTTTGGTGAACATCTTGCCTCCTGCCAGCGTCGCAAATAGGTCGTCTGCCTTAGGTAGTGGGTATTAGTCGTGTTGCGAGGAACGATTAATAGTTACTTTATAATCGCCGCAAATCCTGACCGTGCCATCACTTTTGAGTACTGGAACAATTGGGCTGGCCCACTTGCTGAATTTCACTGGGGAGATGATGCCCTCGCATTGCAGCCTGTCCAGCTCGTGTTCCACTCTCTCCATCATCATGTGAGGTACCGCTCGCGCCTTGTGGTGAATGGGTCATGACTCTGGGACCAAGTGAATCCGCACCTTCGCCCCGGAAAAGTTCCCAATGCCTGGCTCGAAGAGGGAAGGAAATTTGTTAGGAACCTGGGTACATGAGGCCTCATCGACATGTGATAGCGCTCGGATGTCATCCCAGTTCCAACGGATTTTGCCCAGCCAGCTCCTTCCAAGTAGTGTGGGGCCATCGCCTGGGACAATCCAGAGTGGCAGTTCATGCACCGTGCCCTCGTAGATGACCTTGACCATGGCTTTGCCCAGGACAGTGATAAGCTCTTTGGTGTATGTTCTCAGTTTCGTGTGGATGGGGCTCAGGGCTGGTCTGAATGCCTTGTTGCACCACAGTCTCTCAAACATCTTTTTACTCATGATGGATTGGCTAGCGCCAGTGTCCAGTTCCATGGCTACGGGTAAGCCATTCAATTTTACGTTTAGCATTATAGGTGGACATTTCATCTAAAATATGTGCACCTCGTGTACTTCAGCATCTACCTCCTCTCTCTGAGGCTCGAAATTGCTTTGATCCACCATGGACCGATCTTCCTCTGCCACATGGTGATTAGCAGGTTTTGCAGAGCTTGCAGCTCATTTGCAAGCTCATTGGAGGTGCCCCCATTGTTCCACAGCTCTTGCAAACATACACTTTGAAGCGGCATGAATAGGCTGAATGGAAGCCTCCACAACACCAACAAGGTGTGATTTGCCTTGCATTCATCCTTTGTTGGGGACTCTGAGTCATCTGGATCATCTGTGGCCTGCTGGCAGTTGCAGACTCATGGGTTCTGCCCTGTACATTTCTGCTCACAAACACAGTTCCAGTTAATTTATGAACATTGCTAGCACTTGTGTGCTGAGAGACTTGTTTGGTGTTATCACTGGTGGACAGTGCTATCGCAATGGCATTATTGAGGGTCAGTGTCCCTACAGTCAAACATTTTCATAGGATGGTCTCGTGGCCAATGCCCAGTACAAAAAAGTCTCTGAGCATTTGCTCCAGGTAGCCAACAAACTCACATTGTCCTGCAAGTCGCCTTAGCTCGGCGACGTAGCTCGCCATTTCCTGACCTTCAGATCGCTGGCACGTGTAGAACCGATACCTTGCCATCGGCACTCTCTCCCTCGGGTTACGATGCTCCCGAACCAATGTACACAGCTCCTCATATGACTTATCTGTGGGTTTCACCGGAGCCAGGAGATTCTTCATGAGGCTGTAGGTCGGTGCCCCGCAGACTGTGAGGAGGACCGCTCCCCTTTTTGCAGCGTTTCCTTTTCCATCCAGCTCGTTGGCTACAAAGTACTGGTCTAGCCATTCGACATAGGCTTCCCAGTCCTCACCTTCCGAGAACTTCTCCAGGATGCCCACAGTTTGCTGCATCTTTGCATTGGATTCGTATTCTCGTCGCCAGTTATTGTGTTCCTAACACAGATGAGGCTGCACACAGGGAGGTTAAAGTAACGGTGACCTCAGTCTTTAATAAGACACTCCAGAGTGAGGAACATGCCTTAGGGGCCGGCTTATATACAGTGCTCCCAAGGGGTGCTGGGATCCCTTGGGACTTCAGGGGATGAGCTCCCTGGTGGCGGAACATGGGAGTGCATGCTTTACAGGTACACAACACAGGGCTTCCCCCACTTCAGTGGTCTCCTGCACTCCTGGCTTGGTTTCTATATATCATCATGATAGACAGTCGCTCGGACCGAGGATAACTTGCTTCCACATCAAGAAGTTCACGATGGGACTCAATGAGGGACTTAATATTCCAGGTCCCGAACTAAATCTTGAAGGGTTGAAGATGCCTGTGCGTGGATTTTTTTAACGTGTGGTGGCCGTTGCACACCAGCCGCCAGACGGGCTTGACAGAGCTAGGTCTTGGTCCAGTGGCAAGGATCAACCAAGACGACCAGAGACCAGCTCTGCTGCATGGACCTAGTGTGCACACGTATAGTAGTGTAGGCTGGCCCATTCTTCCCCTGGACCCGCGCCTTTCCTGGGCCTCGAACTCGTGCCTCTCCTGGGCCCCGATCACGCCCCTCGGCAATCTCTCGCCGTTCCTTCGCCCCGACCTCGCCGCTCCTGCTGTACCTGCCCGCGTTCCAATCACCGACCTGGACCTTGGTGACGTCCCTTTTCACTGCCGTTGCTCTCCTGCTCCAGCACGTGGTGCTCCTTGAAGTGGTACGCCACCACGCTTCTCCTTCCGCTCCCCGGCTTGCTCTCAAAGTGCTCACAGCCCGGAGGCCGCACAGCCTGCTGGGCTAGGCCACCACGCTTCTCCTTCCGCTCCCTGGCCTGCTCCCATGGTGCTCGCAGCCCGGAGACCGCACAGCCTGCTGGGCTAGGCCGCCACGCTTCTCCTTCCGCTCCCCGGCTTGCTCTCATAGTGCTCACAGCCCGGAGACCGCACAGCCTGCTGGGCTAGGCCGCCACGCTTCTCCTTCCGCTCCCCGGCTTGCTCTCATAGTGCTCACAGCCCGGAGACCGCACAGCCTGCTGGGCTAGGCCGCCACGCTTCTCCTTCCGCTCCCCGGCCTGCTCCCGTGGTGCTCACAGCCCGGAGGCCGCACAGCTATATATGACCCCCACCCTCCAAACATTCCCGTGGCTATTGTAGAATTAACAATATTTCGCAAAGATTCCTGGTACCTTTCCCCTGCAGAGGAGAAGAATCCCTTTCTGGACTTTTAAAATGGAAGGAAAAACTTCGGGACACAAATGAGTTAAAAGGGCAGACGAGGTCTGCAGGGGATAAAAGGGGATGCATTTATGGAGACCCCCCCCGCAATGTTTGGACTCATAGGAAAGGGAATTTAATTTGGAACTCGATGAACATTTTGGTATCCTAGGAAAAACTCTGAGGAAGATACCTCAGAGCTTTACAAGTTTAAGATCTCTAAAGGAACATTTTGGAAGAGACTGCTAGAACAGAGGGTGGGACTTCACTCAGGAATTGGGTATTGGAGCTAATTTAATTTGTCTGGGAGAATGAGTCGATCGATAACTAACAAGAACTGTGAGACATAAAAATTCACTCCCTAGTGACAATAAGCACATCAAGAGCTATCAGGCTAATCACCGGAGACCATTAGTGGTATGCATGTGCAAATAGACCTATAGAAATCACGGGCCCAGCCCAACGGCCCAAGAGTTTAAACACTGCTCCAACAATGCCAACAGGTGATTTTCCACATTAACACATCATAATCAAATTACTGCTGAACGAGCTCGACAAATTCTGACAAAGAGAGCTCAAAACTAATGAGCAGCTCCCTTGAAACAAAGAGCCGGGACAGATTTGGTGGGAGATAAGGAAGCCTTTTTGGGGTATATCTATTCCCAGTTTTACAAGGAAAAGATCACAAGCAGCCAGAGGTGGGGAGTGAAGAAATGGAGTAGTGGAGAAAACTACAAGAAATCATCAAGGACCGACCGAGCACGAGGCCCACGAAACGGAAGGTTGTCAGCAACCAAATTGACAACCCGGGCCACCACAACCAGCGAAACGACCAACCAAAACCAACTCAGCAAAAACCGAAGAATCGACATTTATTTCCACTCTACAATCTACTTCTGAACGACCAATGGGTGAGAAATTACCAAAAAGGACTAACTAAAACTATTCCTAACCAAAGAAAGTGGCTACTTACATCCAAAATGCAACTTACCGCATCGACGGACTCACCCCAACTGAAGACTACGCAGTCCGAAGTCCTCTCCTCCGTCCGGAGTACGGCTCGCCTAGAAGGCCAAGTGCAGCGAACCCCGAAACCGCGATTCACCGGCAACTGTCTAAAGGGATTGGTGAGCATAGCCCCTGAACCCCCAGAGCCATAACTTAGTTAGTTAGGGGAATTGGGAGGGGGGAGGCTGGGATAACTTGTGTAAATGTTTCTGCATTCGCCTCTTTACCCCATTTAGAGTTTGAGCTGTATTCTTTTCCCCACAGGCTGTATGTTGACAATTTATTCAATGTGTTGTACCCCTCAGTGTGTATTGGTCTGTGTGTGTTATTAAAGGTGTGCCTTTTACTTCCTTTTAAACACAATAAAGCCATACCTGCTTCCTACCTTGAAACCGATTGTCTGTCCAAGTCTGTCACAGTCCCTTCATAATTCCAGTGTCTAGAACCAAGGGTGTGGGAGCAATTCGGAACCGCTCATATAAGATCAGAAGGGAAAGCTGACCCCCCAGATAGACCACCCCTTACACTATTCCGACCGGAATGCCGTCAGGATTCCCCCTGAAACAGCCAGAATCTGTCTGGCATCCAGATGTTGCGGGAGGAACTGGCCTTTCTTTGAGGTTTCCTCGGTGGGGTCGGAGGGGGAGGGGTAGGGGTGTGTGTGGAGCCTCTGCCCATCCGAACTTGAGCACCGACATACAAGAGGATGGTGCCGTGGGGTGGGGAGTGGGGTGTGGGGGGGGGGGAAATGGAGTCTGGGACCCTGAATGTCAGACTTCCCACGTCCTGGCCTTGAGGGAGAGCCAACATATGGCAGGTGGAGGGATCCTTGATGCTCAACTAGGGGTTTAGAAGTAGGGACTCCATTCAGGCTGGGGTCAACCACACCAACGTGCTCCCCCCCCCACCCCGGCGCAGATCATGCTAATAATTCCAGAGCCAAAGGCACTCCCATGTTTGGACTCAGGAACTGAAGCAAAGTCAGGCTGCAATTTACACTGTTTGGAAAGCCAATTGGTAAGACCTTTCACAGCAGAGGTAATGGACTTAAGTCGTGGTTAGTGTGAAAGGTTGTGCGACCAAGAGAGAACTTGCAAATTGATGTTATGATTGGGTAGTGAATGGGAAACAGGGCAGTTATTGGTGGTAACAGTTCTAATGTACAGTTATGGCCATCTCACAGAGCAAAGAAAGAAGACCTTGCATTTCTATAGAGCCTTTCATGACCTCACGACCTCCCAAAATGCCTTACAGCCAATCAAGCTTTTGGTCACCTGACCTGATATCATGACCTCTGCCCCCATGTTTGTGGACGACTGCTGTTGCTGATGATTCTGCCATTCCTAGTTACACCTCCTCTACGCCCATTTTTTGTTTCTTTACTTGTCCCGTTATCATTTCATTTTGCCTTGCACCATCATCGCTTCTGTCATTTAATCTCTCCTGCCTTCCACCCTATCACAGACCTTCCCTTCTGTCCTTTCCTCCCCACCTCCAACCCCCTCCGCCTCTGCTTTCCCAACCTGTTACATCTCTAACTTTTTCCAGTTCTGACGACAGGTCATCGACCTGAAACGTTAACTCTGTTTCTCCCTCCACAGATGCTGCTTGACCTGTTGAGTATTTCCAGCATCTTCTGTTTTCATTTCTGATATCTCCTTACGTGGTTCAGTATCAAAATTTAAAGAAAGCATTGCATTTATATATTTATATACAGCCTATTAAGTACTTTTGGAGTGTAGTCACTGTTGTAATGTGGGAAATGCGGCAGCCAATTTGTGCACAGCAAGCTCCCACAAACAGCAATGTGATAATGACCAGATAATCTGTTTTTGTTATGTTGATTGAGGAATAAATATTGACCAGGACACCAGGTAGAACTCCCCTGCTCTTCTTCAAAATAATGCCATGGGATCTTTTACGTCCATCTGAGAGGGCAGACAAGGTCTTGGTTTAACATCTCATCCAAAAGACAGCACCTCTGGCAGTGCAGCGCTCCACTGGAGAGTCAGCTTATACTTATGTGCTCAAGTACCTGGAGTGGGACTTGAACCCAAACTCTCCTGACGCACAAGCAAGTGTGCTACCCACTGAGCCACAGCTGACATACTGGTTTAATAATGTGCCTGTGAAGGGCCTTGAGATGCTTTACTATGTTGTAGTTGTTATTGTTGTAGAATGCAGATCAGAGGATGTTCTGTTGGTGATATGCCATGTCCTGGTTGGATACATACCTCGCATTGTATCCATATCTGGGTTGCTGAGACAGCAGGGAGACATTCAAGGTTTGGCGATGATGCAGAGGAGAGGCTCAAGGCTGGTCCTCATCATTAGAGGATTGAGCTTTTGAGGAAAGACCAGAGAATCTCAGGCTCTTCGGCTCTTTAGCCTGGAAACTGAGGCAACTGGCAACGAATCTCAGAGAGGTCTATCGGGCATAGAAAAGTTAAATCTGGGGCAGTATCTCAAGGTAAGCCATGACAATTGGACAAGATTCAAGCTGATGAAAGTTCTTCACACAAAGAGTGACCAACATGGAATGGGCTAACAGGTAGAGCAACGGTGGAAAACACCTTGGAACTTACACTGAAGAACGGTTGTTTTTATGCATGTATGCTGGGATGGAAGGACAATCGGTTTTCATGAATGAATGGGATGAAGGGCTGTCGCTTTCATTGTTGAATGAGTTAAGATGGGCTGTTTGGCCTTGGTAAATTGTACTTATCTTGTGATCTCCTAACGTGTTTTTTATTGAGCTCAATGAGCAGAGTGCAATAAAAGCACGGTTGAAAAGACTATCAATGATACGTGTATTTACATCACATCATTTGCTGAATAGTCTCACACAATCCATTACTTCTTAAAGTCCAGTTACTGTTGGTGTATCGGCAAATACCCCACTCACACTTTAAAAACAGGAATTAAATGAAAGACCAGTTATTGCAATGCTTGGTTCATAAATCAGGAGGGAGTAATTAGCTGAGACCATTTGAGTTTTAAAGGCCAGAAGTCGACAGTTTAGTGCACTGTGCGTGCATTTGGTGACGGATAGCGTCTTTATTAAACAACAGAGCGAATTTTAACCCCAAAAATGGGGAGGGGTGGGGGGGGGGGGGGCGGTCAGATGGAAGGAAAAATGAAAAGATTCTCAAACGCCAATTCACCTTGCCTAGAACCTGCTCACTTGTGGTTTTAACGGAGACAGGACTGGCGGCGGGCAACAATCCCACTCCCAGGAGGAGGGTCTCTCATTTAAATGCAGCTAAAGGGAGGTGAGGACTACTACATGGGAGAGGTAAGTACTTTCCCAGCACTTCTTTACATTCTCCCTCCCATCTGACCCAAGCTGACTGCCCCCCACCCCCTCCCCCGCCATTTTTGGGGTTAAAATCCGCCCCGTTGTTTAGTGAACACGCCATCCGTCACCGTTTCCCCAAGCAAACCTGTTAACCTCCCCAGTGACCTCTCCGTCCCACTGTGACCTTCTCCCCCCTCCCCCAATCTCTCCCCCTCCCCCAATCTCTCCCCCTGACCTTCTCCCCCTCCCCCAATATTCCACTGACCTTCTCCCCCCTCCCCCAATCTCCCCCCTGACCTGCTCCCCCTCCCCCAATCTCCCCCGACCCTCTCCCCCCTCCCCCAATCTCCCCCTTACCCTCCCCCTCCCCCAATCTCCCCCTGTCCCTCTCCCCCTCCCCCAATCTCTCCCCCTGACCCTCTCCCCTCTCCCCCAGTCTCCCCCTTACCCTCCCCCTCCCCCAATCTCCCCCTGACCCTCTCCCCACTCCCCCAATCTCCCCCTGACCCTCCCCCTCTCCCAATCTCCCCCTGACCCTCCCCCTCCCCCTATCTCCCCCTGACCCTCTCCCCCTGACCCCAATCTCCCCCTGACCTTCTCCCCCTCCCCCAATCTCTCCCCCTGACCTTCTCCCCCTCCCCCAATCTCTCCCCCTGACCCACTCCCCCCTCCCCCAATCTCCCCCTGACCCTCTCCCCCTCCCCCAATCTCTCCCCCTGACCTTCTCCCCCCCTCCCCCAATCTCTCCCCCCTCCCCCAATCTCTCCCCTTGTGACCTTCTCCCCTCCTCTCCCCTTCCCATATCACTGAATCTCCATAAAACAAACTAATATTACCTTGTAAAATGCTCAAATGTTCAGTATTTATGCAATTTTTTAAATCCCTTTGACCTCCAAAATGGATTAGAAGAGGAAAAACATGAATGAATTTTCAACAGTAGTAACTAGCAACCCATTCTCATTAAACAGCTTCTTTTTTTTCTTCTTTAAATATCAGGAAAGCAACAACAATCACGAGAGCTTCCGTTCACACTTGTTACAGCATGGAAGGAGGCCATTCGGCCCATCGTGCCTGTGACGGCTCTTTGAAAGAGTTCTCCAATTTGTCCCACTCCTCCTGCTCTTTCCATGCATCCCTGAAAATGTTCCCTTCAAGTATGTATCCAGTTCCCTTTTTAAAGTTACTATTGAATCTGCTTCCACCGCCCTTTCAGGCAGTACATTCCAGATCATTTCCACTCGCTGCGTACAAATATTTTTCCTCATGTCACCTCCGATTCTTCTGCCAATTACCTTAAATCTGTGTCCTCTGGTTACTGACCCTTCTTCCACTGGAAGCAGTTTTTCCTTATTTACTCTATCAAAACTCTTCATAATTTTAAACACCTGTATTAAATCTCCCGCTCACCTTCTCTGCTCTAAGGAGAACAATCCCAGCTTCTCCAGTCTCTTCACATAACTGAGGTCCCTGGTACCATTCCAGTAAACCTCCTCTGCACCCTCTATAAGGCCTTCACATCCTTCCTAAAGCGCGATGCCCAGAATTGGACACAATACTCCAGTTGGGGCCTAACCAGTGTTTTATAAAGGTTTGGCATAACTTCCTTGCTTTTGTACTCTTTACCTCTGTTTACAAAGCCAAGGATCCCATATGCTTTTTTAACGGCCTTCTCATCTTGTCCTGGCATCTTCAAGGATTTGTGCACATACACTCCCGGGTCCCTCTGTTTCTGCACCCCTTTTAAAATTTTTACATTTATTTTATATTGCCTCTCCTTATTCTTACTAACAAAATGCATCACTTCACATTTTTCTGCGTTAAATTGCACCTGTCATGTGTCTGCCCATTTCACCAGAATGTCTTTGTCCTCCTAAAGACTGTTACTATCCTCCTCACTGTTGGTTACATTTCCGAGTTTCATGTCATCTGCCAGCTTTAAAATTCTGCCCTATGTACCCAAATGCTGACCGCTGGGGACACCACTGTAGACTGAAAAACTACTGTTCACCACGACTCTCTGCCTTCTGTCTCTTAGCCAATTTCGTATCCATGCTGCCATGGACTTCAATTTTGCTGACAAGTCTTTGATGCGGTATTTTATCAAACAGCTTTCGAAGGTCCCTATACACAAATTCACCTGCACAACCCTCAACCACTCTCTCCGTGACTTTATAAGAACATAAAGAACATAAGAAATAGGAACAGGAGTAGGCCATATGGCCCCTCGAGCCTGCTCCGCCATTCAATAAGATCATGGCTGATCTGATCATGGACTCAGCTCCACTTCCCTGCTCACTCCCCATAACCCCTTATCCCCTTATCATTTAAGAAACTGTCTATGTCTGTCTTAAATTTATTCAATGTCCCAGCTTCCACATCTCCCCGAGGCAGCGAATTCCACAGATTTACAACCCTCTGAGAGAAGAAATTTCTCCTCATCTCTGTTTTAAATGGACGGCCCCTTACTCTAAGATTATTCCCCCTAGTTCTAATCTCCCCATCAGTGGAAATATCCTCTCTGCATCCATCTTGTCAAGCTCCCTCATAATCTTATACGTTTTGATAAGATCACCTCTCATTCTTCTGAATTCCAATGAGTACAGGCCCAACCTTCTCAACCTTTCCTCAGAAGTCAACCCCCTCATCCCCAGAATCAACCGAGTGAACCTTCTCTGAACTGCCTCCAAAGCAAGTATATCCTTTCGTAAATGTTATGTATTTAACTCTTTGTAACCTGCATGACACTTGACCACTAGAGGGCCAACCCGTTGGAGTCCCAAGGGATCCCAGCATCCCTTGGGAGCACAATATATAAGCAGACCCATGAGGTACTTGCACTCTGGAATCTTATTAAAGGAGCTAAGGTCACACTTGCTCATTACACACAGTACTCAGTTTTACCCTTTATTGTGAGTGTATCAATTGGCGACGAGATAACGAACAACCGTGTGAAAATGCAAAGGTCAGTTGGTATCCTGGAGAAGTTCTTAGAAGGGGACGATTGGGAGGCCTTCGCGGAGAGACTCCACCAATACTTCGTGGCCAATGAGCTGGAAGGGGACGAGAATGCTGCCAAACGAAGGGCGATCCTCCTAACTGTGGGGCAACAACCTACGGCCTCATGAAGAATCTCCTAGCCCTGGCAAAACCAATAGAGAAATCCTACGAAGAATTGTGTACGCTGGTCCGGGAGCACCTGAATCCTAAGGGAAGTGTTTTGATGGCGAGGTATCAGTTCTACACGTGTCAACGATCGGAGGACCAGGAAGTGGCGAGCTACGTCGCTGAACTATGGCCTCGCAGTACATTGTGAGTTTGAGGGATTCCGAGAACAAATGCTCAGAGACTTTTTGTACTGGGCATCGGACATGAGATAATCCTTTGCAAACTGTTGACTGTAGAAACTCTGAATCTGAGTAAAGCCATAACGATAGCCGAGGCATTTATATCACCAGAGACAACACCAGGCAGATTTCACAGAACAAAGGAGTTTCGGCCAGTACTGTGCATAAAGTAACGTCGGTTTTGAGCAGAAATGTACAGGGCAGAATGTACACACCGGCTGCTGTGGCCTGACCTCAGATAACCCAGAGTCCGCCATCATTCGTTAATGTGAGGCAGTTAACACCTTGTTGGCGCTGCGGAGGTGATCATAGGCCCCATCAATGCCGCCTTAAGCTCTATGCGAGCAATGGTTGCAGAACAATGGGACACCTCCAACGAATGTGCAGGCGAGCTGCAAACCCTGCAAACCAACACGTTGCAGAGGAAGATCAAGCTACAGTGGATCAGACTGAATTGGAGACTCGTACTGAGGAGGCAGAAGTGTACAGGGTACACACGTTCACTACGAAATGTCCACCAATAATGTTGAAAGTTGAACCGAGCGGCATTCCAGTATCTATGGAGCTGGACACGGGGCAAGTCAGTCCAATATGAGTAGTCCAGGCTGTGGGGCAAAAAGGCACACAGGCCCAAGCTCAGCCCCATTTACACCAAACTAATGACTTTCACCAAGGAACTAATCCCTGTAATTGGCAGTGCAGAAGTCAAAGTCTCCTGCACTGGAGCAGTACACGAACTCCCGCTGTGGATTGTACCAGGGGTTGGCTCCGCGTTGTTTGGCAGAAGCTGGCTGGGAAAAATCCGCTGGAACTGGGATGACATCCGAGTGCTTTCGTCCGTCAACGATGCCTCATGTACCCAGGTTCTGAACAAGTTCCCAGCGTTGTTCGAGCCAGGCATCGGAAGCTTCTCGGGGGAAAAAGTGCAGATCCATTTGGTTCCCGGTACGCGACCCATCCACCACAAGGCTCGGGCGGTACCGTACATGATGTGTGAAAAAGTGGAAACTGAGCTGGACAGGCTGCAGCGCGAGGGCATCATTGCAGCGGTGGAATTCAACGACTGGGCCAGTCTGATTGTCCCGGTACTTAAGGAGGACGGCATGGTTAGAATTTGTGGGGACTATAAAGTAACGATTAATCGTTTTTCACTGCAGGACCAGTACCCTTTACTCAAGGCAGACGATCTATTCGTGACCCTGGCTGGAGGGAAGACATTCACCAAGCTGGACCTGACCTCGGCCTACATGACGCAGGAGCTGGAGGAGTCTTCGAAAGGCCTCACCTGCATCAACACACATAAACGTCTGTTTATCTACAACCGGTGCCTGTTCGGAATTCGGTCAGCTGCGGCGATCTTCCAGCGGAACATGGAGAGCCCGCTAAAGTCGGTTCCTTGCACGGTGGTCTTCCAGGACGACATATTGGTTACAGGTCAGGACACCATGGAGCACTTGAAGAATCTGGAGGAGGTTCTTAGTCAGTTGGATTGCGTTGGGCTCAGGTTGAAACACTTGAAGTGTGTTTTCCTGGCACAGGACGTCGAAGTCTTGGGAAGGAGAATCGTGGCAGGCAGCATCAGACCCACCGACGCTAAGACGGAGGCTATCGAGAATGCGCCGCGACCACAGAATGTAACGTAGCTGCGGTCGTTCTGGGATTCCTTAACTATTTCGGTAATTTCCTGCCTGGGTTAAGCGCCCTGCTAGAACCCCTACATGCGCTACTATGCAAGGGAGACGACTGGGTTTGGGGGAATTCACAAGAGGCTGCCTTTAAGAAAGCCAGAAATCTGTTGTGTTCTAACAAACTGCTGGTCCTGTATGACCCTTGTAAATGATTAGTGTTAGCTTGCGATGCGTTGTCATACGGGGTCGGGTGTGTGTTACAACAGGCTAACAAATCGGGGATTTTGCAACCGGTCGCTATGCGTCCAGGAGTTTGTCCAAGGTTGAAAGGGCCTACAGCATGGTTGAAAAAGAGGCTCTAGTGTGCGTTTATGGGGTAACAAAATGCACCAGTACTTATTTGGCCTCAAGTTTGAGCTTGAAACTGACCACAAGCCGCTCATATCACTGTTCTCTGAGAGCAAAGGGATTAATACCAATGCCTCTGCCCGCATCCAAAGCTGGGCGCTCACGCTGTCGGCATACAATTATGTAATCCGCCACAGACCGGGCACAGAGAACTGCGCAGATGCTCTCAGTCGGCTGCCATTGCCCACCACCGGGGTGGAAATGGCACAGCCAACGGACTTGCTCATGGTCATGGAGGCATTCGAGAACAAGAAGTCCCCCGTTACAGCCCGCCAGATCAGGACCTGGACCAGCCAGGACCCTTTACTGTCCTTGGTAAAAAACTGTGTCCTCCATGGGAGCTGGTCCGATGTCCCAGTGGAGATGCAGGAAGCGACTAAGCCATTCCACAGACGCAAAGACGAGTTGTCCCTGCAGGCGGACTGTCTTTTGTGGGGCAATCGCGTGGTCTTGCCCAAGAAAGGCAGAGATACGTTCATTTGCGAACTGCACAGCACTCACCCAGGCATTGTAATGATGAAAGCCAGATCCCATGTGTGGTGGCCCGGCATCGACTCAGATTTAGAGTCATGCGTGCGCCAGTGCAACACTTGCTCTCAGTTGAGCAATGCATCCAGAGAGGCACTGCTAAGTTTGTGGTCGTGGCCCTCCAAACCGTGGTCGAGGATCCATGTAGACTATGCGGGCTCATTCTTAGGCAAAATGTTTTTGGTTGTCGTGGACGCTTACTCAAATTGGATTGAATGTGCAATAATGTCTGTAAGCACATCCACGGCCACCATTGAAAGTCTACGAGCCATGTTTGCCACGCACGGCCTGCCTGATGTCCTAGTCAGCGACAATGGGCCGTGCTTCATCAGTGCTGAATTCAAGGAATTCATAACCTGCAACGGGATCAAACATGTCACATCTGCCCCGTTCAAGCCCGCATCCAAAGGTCAGGCAGAACGGGCAGTTCAGACCATCAAGCAAAGCTTGAAACGTGTGTCGGAAGGCTCCCTGCAGACCCGGTTGTCCCGAGTGCTGCTCAGCTACTGCACCAGACCCCACTCACTCACCGGGGTTACCCCAGCTGAGCTGCTCATGAAAAGGGTGCTTAAAACAAGGCTCTCTCTTGTCCATCCTGATCTACATGATCACGTGGAGGACAAGCGGCATCAACAAAGTGTGTGCCATGACCGCGCAAATTTGTCACGTGATATTGAGATCAATGATCCTGTGTTTGTGCTCAATTATGGACATGGTCCCAAATGGCTCGCTGGCACGGTCACAGCCAAAGAGAGGAGTAGGGTGTTTCAGGTCAAACTGACCAATGGACAAACGTACAGAAAACATTTGGACCAAATCAAATTGCGGTTCACCAACAGCTACGAACAACCCGAAGAAGATACCACCAACTTTGACCCTCCAACATACACACACAAGTGGTAACTGACATCATGGTTGACCACGAAACCAAACTCATCGTCCCCAGCAGCCCGGCAAGGCCAGCTGCCCAACAGCCCAGTGAAGAACTGACCAACCCACCCACATTTGTACCGAGACGATCGACAAGGGAGCGCAAAAGCAAAGCCCCAGATCGTCTCACCCTGTAAATAAGTGTACTGTTGATTTCACGGGGGAGTGATGTTATGTATTTAACCCTTTGTAACCTACATGACACCTCACCACCAGAGGGTCCACCTGTTGGAGTTCCAACGGATCCCAGCATCCCTTGGGAGCACAGTATATAAGCAGGCCACCCATGAGGTACCTGCACTCTGGAATCTTAATAAAGGAGCTAAGGTCACACTTGCTCATTACACACAGTACTCAGTCTCACCATTTATTATGAATGTATCAGTAAATATGGAAACCAAAACTGCACACAGTATTCCAGGTGTGGCCTCACCAATATCCTGTATAGCTGTAGCAAGACTTCCCTGCTTTTATACTCCATCCCCTTTGCAATAAAGGCCAAGATTCCATTGGCCTTCCTGATCACTTGCTGTACCTGCATACTAGCCTTTTGTGTTTCATGCACAAGTACCCCCAGGTCCAACTATACTGCGGCACTTTGCAATCTTTCTCCATTTAAATAATAACTTGCTCTTTGATTTTTTTTCTGCCAAAGTGCATGACCTCACACTTTCTAACATTATACTCCATCTGCCAATTTTTTGCCCACTCACTTAGCCTGTCCATGTCCTTTTGCAGATTTTTGTGTCCTTCTCACACATTGCTTTTACTCTCATCTTTGTATCATCAGCAAAGAATTCAATCAAGTTTGTCAAACATGATTTGCCTTTAACAGATCCAAGCAGGCTGTCGTCTATTTTTATCTTATCCAATTTCTCTGCTACCTGCTCCATTACTATGTCATTGGCAGAATCCTCTTCTTTAGTGACGGCAGATGCAAAGTACTCATTTAGATTTAGTACCTCAGCCATGCCCTCTCCGACTACAAGATCATTTCCTTTTTGGTCCATTATCCATCCCACCCTTCCTTTGACTACCCTTTCACTATTTATATGTTTATAAAAGACTTTTGGTTTCCCTTTTATGTACTAAGCTCAAAGTCTTTTGGAAAAAGCAAATAAACTTTCAAATCTTCAGAGGCTGTGAGGGCACAGCCTTCTCTCCTTCAACCCCTCTTGATGCTCAGATTGCATGCTGGTAAATTGCGCAAACTGTACCTGCCCGCTCAAAGCTCAGGCTTTTGAGATACACGGAGGAAGTAAAAGCTTTCAAAGACACAAAGGATAATTCAATGGGCAAATTTAATCATATCATCTGTGGTGTATCTAGCACACAAATCATTGACTCCGCACGGTCTGGTGTAAGTCTAACTGCTGTGACCTTCGTCCTTTATTGTTCAGCTCCAGAGTGCCTCTCAGGTGTGGTGGTCAGCCTGAAGTAGTGCCTGTTGCAGGCACTTCCAGGTTTCCCACCACAGCGCCCTCGGTGGTGTGACATTGTGCTTACATTACATTTAAGGTACCAGGACGATACACACATCAATACATAATATCACCGAACACCGACTCAGAAGAAATTTTCAGGCAGCCTACAAGATATCCACACTGTTGTCCCAGAAGCTTTGGCCAGGCTATCTGACTTACATATTGACTATTAAGTTTTATTTTTTCTGTTACTATATGGCAGAAGAGGAAGAAGATCATTTTATCGTCAAATTAAAAAGTAACTGTGTTTTTTTTAATAGTTTGATTAACCATTATTGTAGACATTGGGGGTGGGGGGGGGGCGTGAAAGTGGCCTGCTTTGTGCCTCCTGTTAACGCCTGTGGGGGGTGGTAAAGGGGCGGTAAGGGGTTACCGACTGAGCACGGTGAATCCACCAACTTCCCTGGTAGTTTTGTGCTGGCGCTCACACTTACCGCCTCGCTCGTGACGTCACCCGATGCGTAGCGCCCTGTTGCCGAGGCGGCATGCAGTCAGATGGTCGCTGGAGGAGGGGCATTTAACGGCATCAACATGCGCTTCATTTGTAGTCGGCAATGAAGGCTGCCTTGTCATGGTGAGATCGGCAAACAGCTGTTCAGAGCGATTTTGTCATGTTTCACTTTCAGGAGTCATCTGCCTCATAAACATTATTCAGGTGAGATTTAAAAGTGCTACATCGCCATTACGTTAATGGGGGCTGTACTGGCACTGGACCTGGCCCTCCAGCATCAGTGTCGGAGGCAGCGGAGGCAGAGAGAAAGAGTGCAAAATGTGGCGGGAGGGAGGAGGGCCAACGGGGCTCGCAACAGGCGGCCTCACCGGACCAGCAGCAGTTCTCCCTACATCCATTTCACCGAGGAACAGTGTATTTGAAGGCGGCGCTTCACCAACCAAGGACGTGGTCACAGAACTCTGCCACTTCCTGTGACCAGACCTCGAGCCTCAGACCAGGGTGAGAACGGCTCTCCCAGGGGCAGTCAAGGTCACCGCCGCCCTCAATTTTTATGCCAACAAGATCCTTCCATTCTGCAACAGGAAACATCTCCAACATCTCCCGGTCCGCGAGGTCACTGATGCTCTGTACAGAAGGAGATGGAACTAAATTTCCTTCCCCATCACCAGAGAGAAGCATCACGAGTGTGCATGTGGCTTTGTCAGGATAGCAGCAGGCTTCTCCATGGTGCAGGGCACCATTGACTGTGCCCACGTCGCTTTGCAGCACCGCATCACGATCCTCAGATATTCCTAACCGCCAAGGCTCCCACCCAGCTGGTGTGCGACCATACTCACCAAATCCTCACCATCAATGCCCGCTATCCTGGCAGCAGCCATGATGCCTTCATCCTGTGCCAGACCGCTGTTCCAGCTCTGTTCCAGCCATCACATCAAGCTCAAGGGCAGCTGCTGGGAGACAAGGGCTATCCGCTATCCACCTGGCTTATGACTCCCCTCCGCAACCCCAACATCCCTGCCCAGCACTCATTTAATGACAGCCACACTGCCACCATCACTGAGCAGGCCATTGGAGTGCTCAAGCAATGGCTCCGCTGCCTTGACTGCCCGGGGAAGGGGTCCTCCAGTACTCAGCGAAGTGGGTGGTCCCTTTTCGGCATGGCGTGCTGCATGCTGCACAACCTGGCCAGCATGAGGGCCCAGCCATTGTCACCAGGCACAGCTCCACCACCTCAGGAAGAGGTCGAGGGAGACAAGGAGGACGAGGACGAGGAGGAGGAGGAACAGGAGCACGAACAGCAGCGACGGAGGAGGTAGCCACTCGATCGGCCTCATGGAAGGGTGGTCCGTGACCACCTCATCAGACCGGATCCAATGATTTCCAGGCCATTTCCCGGTTGCTCAGTACGTCTCCCTCATTCCATCAATTTCCCATTCCATATCACAACGCAAAGCTGAAATGAGACACAGCACCAAATCTGCCACATTGTATTAATAAAGTTATCCAAATTCAATAACCACATATATACAACAACAATACCCTTGTGCAAACCCTACTTCCCCTCTTTTCAGTGCCTTTTCCTAATCTTCTGCTCCTACGTAGTGTCTCCCCAGTGGCTGCAGCTCGGCTGGTGGAAGGCTGCTGTGTGTTGGTGCCAGAGACTATAGCAGACCTTGTAGGATGCCCTCGACCAGCTCTGGGCCCAGAAGGCCTGGCTGCCGACAGCACCACCTCAGGCTGGGCGGCTGCAGTCTGAGCTGGTCGGATGACAGGCAGCGACAAGTGCAACGGTGGAGTGGTGGTGGTGGGATCAGGAACGCTGTCATCCTGAGCGAGGGCAGCACGTTCCAGCTCCGCTGACCCGCTGCCACTCCCCCTGGGGCAGCACCTCAGCATCCCTGCCAATCTGCTGGTGCAGAGATCGGTGGCCTGCTGCGACACCGTAAGATCCCCGGTGGACTGTGGTGGACCCAGCGACGATGGCAGCGGTCAGAGCACGTGTGGCATCGAGCTGAGATTGCGTGAGAGCAGTCTGAGACTGGATGCCACCAACCATTCTCTGCATTACAGCACCAAGACATTGAGTTGCTTCCGCCTGTGCTGCAATGGAAGTTGCCACGTTGCCCATGACATGCGTCATGAGGTCTGGGTCCGATTGTCTCCCTTGGAGTCCACCATCCTCTGCAGACTGGAACTGATGGGCTCCATCGTGTGCACAGAGCTCTGTGCAATGCTGGAGGCGGACTCCTCCACGCTCCTTACCACTGCAGAGAGGCTCTCGGGCACCCTTGCCATTGCACTTATCATCTCGGAATGCATGGCCATCACCCTTGTTGTGGACGCCTCCCCACTGAGGTCCTCATCTGAGTCCTGTGAAGCAGAACTAGCATGTGAACTCTCCCTCCCGGGAGCTGGTTCCCGAGGTTCCCTTTCCCCCTTGACCTTGCTGCAACCCACTCATCCCCGGTGCATTACCCAGTGCAGACCCCCCTACTAAACCTGCCTCTAAAGCTCGAGCAGTGCCAGTATCTGAGGTGGTGCCTGCGGGTGAGAGATGCAGTGAGGCAGTGCTTTGCTCTTCCTCCTCCTCCTGCCTCATTCTCACTGGGGAGTGCTCAGGGACAGGCTGGTTATCTGGTTGCTGATTATCTGAAAGCATAAATGCACAAGGCTCGCATTAAGGGGAGGGCAGGGGGGCAGGAATGGAGCAAGGAATGCAGACAGTATCAGGAGACAGTATCTGGAAAGTGAGAAAGGCCTGGTGTGAGGGAGAAGCGGGATAAAAGAAGGAGAGGGGATGAAGATACTGTGAGAGCTCAGATGAACAGGACCCCAAGAAAGAATGCAAAAGGCAGGAGGCAACAGAGCAGAGTAGCACTGGGGTAAGTGTAAACCACAAGGTGATAGGAAGGGACAATATGTATGAATATAAAGGGGCTGCAGGAGGGGTCAAAACTAAAAATCATGGTTTAAAAACTAGTATTAAAACACTCTACCTAAACGCACGCAGCATTCGAAATAAAGTAAATGAGTTGACGGCACAAATCATTACAAATGGGTATGATTTGGTGGCCATTACAGAAACGTGGTTGCAGGGGGGCCAAGACTGGGAATTAAACATACAGGGGTATCTGACAATTCAAAAAGATAGACAAGAAGGGAAAGGAGGTGGGGTAGCTCTGTTAATAAAGGATGATATCAGGGCAGTTGTGAGAGACGATATTGGCTCTAATGAACAAAATGTTGAATCATTGTGGGTGGAGATTAGAGATAGTAAGGGGAAAAAGTCACTGGTGGGCGTAGTTTATAGGCCCCCAAAAAATAACTTCACGGTGGGGCGGGCAATAATCAAGGGAATAATGGAGGCATGTGAAAAAGGAACGGCAGTAATCATGGGGGATTTTAACCTACATATTGATTGGTCAAATCAAATTGCATGGGGTAGCCTTGAGGAGGAATTCATAGAATGCATACGGGATTGTTTCTTAGAACAGTATGTTACAGAACCTACAAGGGAGCAAGCTATCTTAGATCTGGTCCTGTGTAATGAGACAGGAATAATAAACAATCTCCAAGTAAAAGATCCTCTCGGAATGAGTGATCACAGTATGGTTGAGTTTGTAATACAGATTGAGGGTGAGGAAGTAGTGTCTCAAATGAGCGTACTATGCTTAAACAAAGGGGACTACAGTGGGATGAGGGTAGAGTTGGCTGAAGTAGACTGGAAACACAGACTAAACGGTGGCACAATTGAGGAACAGTGGAAGACTTTTAAGGCGCTCTTTCATAGTGCTCAACAAAAATATATTCCAGTGAAAAAGAAGGGCGGTAACAGAAAAGATAACCAGCCGTGGATAACCAAGGAAATAAAGGAGAGTATCAAATTAAAAACCATTGCGTATAAGGTGGCCAAGGTTAGTGGGAAAATAGAAGATTGGGAAAATTTTAAACGACAGCAAAGAGTGACTAAGAAAGCAATAAAGAAAGGAAAGATAGATTACGAAAGTAAACTTGCGTAGAACATAAAAACAGATAGGAAAAGCTTTTACCAATATATAAAATGGAAAAGAGTGACTAAAGTAAATGTTGGTCCCTTAGAAGATGAGAAGGGGGATTTAATAATGGGAAATGTGGAAATGGCTGAGACCTTAATCAATTATTTTGCTTTGGTCTTCACAGTGGAAGACACAAAAACCATGCCAAAAATTGCTGGTCACAGGAATGTGGGAAGGGAGGACCTTGAGATAATCACTATCAGTAGGGGGGTAGTGCTGGACAGGCTAATGGGACTCAAGGTAGACAAGTCCCCTGGTCCAAATGAAATGCATCCCAGGGTATTAAAAGAGATGGCGGAAGTTATAGCAGATGCATTCGTTATAATCTACCAAAATATTCTGGACTCTGGGGAGGTACCAGCGGATTAGAAAGCAGCTAATGTAACGCCTCTGTTTAAAAAAGGGGGCAGACAAAAAGCAGGTAACTATAGGCCGGTTAGGTTAACATCTGTAGTGGGGAAAATGCTTGAAGCTATTATTAAGGAAGAAATAGCGGGACATCTAGATAGGAATAGTGCAATCAAGCAGACGCAACATGGATTCATGAAGGGGAAATCATGTTTAACTAATTTACTGGAATTCTTTGAGGATATAACGAGAATGGTGGATAGAGGTGTACCGATGGATGTGGTGTATTTAGATTTCCAAAAGGCATTCGATAAGGTGCCACACAAAAGGTTACTGCAGAAGGTAAAGGTACGCGAGTCAGAGGAAATGTATTAGCATGGATAGAGAATTGGCTGGCGAACAGAAAGCAGAGAGCCGGGATAAATGGGTCCTTTTCGGGTTGGAAATCAGTGGTTAGTGGTGTGCCACAGGGATCGGTGCTGGGACCACAACTGTTTACAATATACATAGATGACCTGGAAGATGGGACAGAGTGTAGTGTAACAAAATTTGCAGATGACACAAAGATTAGTGGGAAAGTGGGTTGTGTAGAGGACACAGAGAGGCTGCAAAGAGATTTAGATAGGTTAAGCGAATGGGTTAAGGTTTGGCAGATGGAATACAATGTTGGAAAATGTGAGGTCATCCACCTTGGAAAAAAAAACAGTAAAAGGGAATATTATTTGAATGGGGAAAAATTACAACATGCTGCGGTGCAGAGGGACCTGGGGGTCCTTGTGCATGAATCCCAAAAAGTTAGTTTGCCGGTGCAGCAGGTAATCAGGAAGGCGAATGGAATGTTGGCCTTCATTGCGAGAGGGATGGAGTACAAAAGCAGGGAGGTCCTGCTACAACTGTATAGGGTATTGGTGAGGCTGCACCTGGAGTACTTCGTGCAGTTTTGGTCACCTTACTTAAGGAAGGATATACTAGCTTTGGAGGGGGTACAGAGGCATTTACTCGGCTGATTCCGGAGATGAGGGGGTTACCTTATGATGATAGATTGAGTAGACTGGGTCTTTACTCGTTGGAGTTCAGAAGGATGAGGGGTGATCTTATAGAAACATTTAAAATAATGAAAGGGATAGACAAGATAGAGGCAGAGAGGTTGTTTCCACTGGTTGGGGAGACTAGAACTAGGGGGCACAGCCTCAAAATACGGGGGAGCCAATTTAAAACCGAGTTGAGAAGGAATTTCTTCTCCCAGAGGGTTGTGAATCTGTGGAATTCTCTGCCCAAGGAAGCAGTTGAGGCTAGCTCATTGAATATATTCAAGTCACAGATAGATAGATTTTTAACCAATAAGGGAATTAAGGGTTACAAGGAGCGGGCGGGTAAGTGGAGCTGAGTCCACGGCCAGATCAGCCATGATCATGTTGAATGGCAGAGCAGGCTCGAGGGGCTAGATGGCCTACTCCTGTTCCTAATTCTTATGTTCTTATGTTTGCCCCCAAGGGGGTCGACCTCGCCAACAGCCACAGTGACTCACACTGACCATCCGAGCGAGGTCGTTGAATTTGTTGCAGCACTGTGTCAGGCTCCTCACGACCACATTGCTGGCTGAGACCTCCTGGACCACTTACCTCCACATTGCCCTGAATGACTGGGACAATGGCCTCCTTCCAGTGACTGGGAACAGCACTGCCCTCCTTCGTTTCACTTCCGCCACCAACGCCTCCAATGCCTGGTCGGTGATACGGAAAGTTCTCTCTCTGGGAGTGGGATCAGCAATGAGAATTACTGGATTCAGTTGCTTGGAGTTGGCCTTCACAGCCAGCAATGTTGAAAATGAGGATCTGCACAATGATGGAGCCTCCCCTTTAACAGCTGGACGGAGCCAGTGTGAAGGGTCATTTGCATTGCACTTGAAATTCATTATCGCTCTGCTGGTAACGCCACTGTAACGCCCTACTGAGGTCACTAGTGCTTGATTTAGTGCTCCAGTTCTTTCCTGGGGCGCTAGCAGCCAATTTAGTGGAAGCTCAGATCATTGAATGTTTTCAAGTCAAATATAGATAGATTTTTAACCAATAAGGGAATTAAGGGTTACGGGGAGAGGGCGGGTAAGTGGAGCTGAGTCAACGACCAGATCAGCCATGATCTTATTGAATGGCGGAGCAGGCTCGAGGGGCTAGATGGCCTACTCCTGTTCCTAATTCTTATGTTCTTATGTTCTTATTAGCGTCTGCCGCTATTTTGTCAACATTTCAAAAATTAACACCCCAATCGGGGCGCTACCAAATATTTCTGAAGGCAAAATAGTGTCTATGGATTGGTCATGGTTCAGTTACTTCCAATGTTACCTTCGAGTCCTCATCTCAGAATATTTCCCATGAGGTACAGGAATTCTCACAGGCATGGGAGCGTTACAAGATCCAGAACATTCCTCTCTCTTTGAAGCTTCAGAATTTTTCTCACTCTCTCTTTCTCGCGATGATTTTGAGTCGTTAACTAGTCGAACTTCCGATCCTCACAGGTGTCATCTGCTCCTTTGTCGAGGAGGTTTCTGACTTGGTCACGTTGAGGGACACCGATGATGCTCGGGGATTGAAACCACTTTGTGTTATCAGTATCAGCATCAAATCAGGTCAGCTATAGCACAGGCTGGACGCAGTGTGAAGCTCCCTTGACTTTAGCCGGCACGAAGAGGGGGATAGTGTACCATTTGGCTTTTATGCGTGGTGATATTGTAAATGTGATTGGTGTTTCTAACGGAGCATAGGAACAGGAGTAAGCCATTCAGCCCCTCGAGCCTATTCTGCCAGGGTGTTTATACGATTTCACTAAAAATCTCAAACAGAAGAAATCTTTGCAAACAAGAATTATTGCCCCACTGTTCCTTAACCACAATCTCAGAGAAGCACTCCATCAGTTTGACTTTCCCAAACTAAAACCTCATCTAACTCTATATCATACATTATTCACCCTTAACAGGTCACCTTCCTTTCAAAAGTGCCAGATTTCAGGGAATGATCACATTTTACAAGCCATTACATAAGAACATAAGAATTAGGAACAGGAGTAGGCCATACGGCCCCTCGAGCCTGCTCCGCCATTCAATAAGATCATGGCTGATCCGATCATGGACTCAGCTCCACTTCCCCGCCCGTTCCCCATAACCCCTTATCCCCTTATCGTTTAAGAAACTGTCTATTTCTGTCAAATTTATTCAATGTCCCAGCTTCCACAGCTCTCTGAGGCAGCGAATTCCACAGATTTACAACCCTCTGAGAGAAGAAATTTCTCCTCATCTCTATTTTAAATGGGCGGCCCCTTATTCTAAGATCATGCCCTCTAGTTCTAGTCTCCCCCATCAGTGGAAACATCCTCTCTGCATCCACCTTGTCAAGTCCCCTCATAATCTTATACGTTTCGATAAGATCACCTCTCATTCTTCTGAATTCCAATGAGTAGAGGCCCAACCTACTCAACCTTTCCTCATAAGTCAACCCCCTCATCCTTGGAATCAACCTAGTGAACCTTCTCTGAACTGCCTCCAAAGCAAGTATATCCTTTTGTAAATATGGAAGCCAAAACTGCACGCAGTATTCCAGGTGTGGCCTCACCAATATCCTGTACAGCTGTAGCAAGACATCCCTGCTTTTATCAATTGTCTCCTTTGTCTCCTCAAATAATTGTAATCCGTTCATCTCATTGCTCTTAATGGGATCTTTACATGCACAAAATGGCTGCTGCATTTGCCTGCATAACTACAATCAGTGCATATTAATATAATTCATTTTATCTGAGGCTCTTTGAGATGTTTCTGAGGTACGTGATGAGATGCTACAAAAATGTGAATCCTTGTTTTCGAGGGAGAAAACTCTCTTGTGGCCTTGCTGGAAGCTTAAATTGAGTCAACTATGCTCTCCTAGCTGGTCTCCAACTTACACCCTCTGTAAATTTAAATCATCCAAAACGCTGAAGCCTATATCGTAATGCGCACCAAGTCCTGTTCACCCATCACCCCCGTGCTCGCTGAACTACATTGGCTCCAGGTCTGTCAATGCCTTTAAAACTGTCATCATGGTTCTCAACTCCCTCTACAGCCTCACTCCTCCCTCCACAACCTCCTCCAATCCTACAACTCTCCACAGATCTCTGCGCTCCTCCAATCCTGGCCTCTGGCGCATCCCCGATTTTAATCGCTCCTCCATTGGTGGTCGGGCCTTCAGCTGCCTTGGCCCTAAGGTCTGGAATTCCCTCCCTAAACCTCTCCGCCTCACTACCTCTCTATCCTCCTTTAAAACGCTCCTAAAACCGACCTCTTTTGACTAAGCTTTTGTTCATCTGCCTTAATATGGCTTGGTGTCAGATTTTGTTTGATAACACTCCTGTGAAGCGCCTTGGGACGTTTTATTATGTTAAAGGCGCTATATAAATGCAAGTTTTTGTTAACCTTCAGTTCTGAGCTCACCCTCCAGGTTTAATGCTGCAGTGGCCTCGACAAGACCACTTCTCCTCAGCGTTTCCCAAAGGATTCCTGTATATAAGCATTTCAAAAAGTTGCAGTGACACAGGAGGGGATACCCTTCACATGACTGGTGTCAGCTTCATCTAAGTGTCAACTGCTCATGTATATAACTCAGCACCTGTTTTGTTATTGCGAGGTCAACATAGCCCTTTGCAAACAGGACCTAGGTGATCTAATCAAATGTGCGTAAAGTACTCAGCCAAGGTTACGGTGACTGGCTCGGGGACAAGTGCAATAAACCATTATTAATTACACTTTTTCAAAGAAAGTTTTTTCTGCTATTTGGGGAAGTATTTCACCTTGTTGCCATGGTTATGATGTTGCTGATGCACAGTGATCAGAGGAGATCTTCCCGATGGTATTCTCAGGGATATGGCCAAGAGGGTGGGATTTTAAGCATTTGTTCTCAGGACGCGGGTGACGGTGGCAAGGCCGGCATTTATTGGCCATCCCTGTTTGCCCTAAGAAGGTGGTGGTGGGCCTTCTCCTCGAGCCGTTGCAGTCCGTGTGGTGAAGGCACTCCCACACTGGCGCTCCCACAGTTCCAAGCGAGGAATTCCAGGATGCCTGATTTCTTGTCCAAGGATAGATGAAGGATTGTTGACATACGTTCAAGTCAGGATAGTTGGTCACCTGGAGGTGATGGTGTTCCCACGACTCTGCTGCTCTTGTCCGAGATGATGGTTTGGGTTTCAGGAGGGGAGGAGTCGGGTGGGGGTGGGGGGAATAGCCTGGTTTGTGACCTGGGCCAATGCACCGTTGAATTTGGCAATGCGATTGAAAGCGCTACCTCAATGGGGTCGGGGGAAAACTGACTTCTCATGTTCCCTGCCTCCTTATATGGGGGAAACTCACGACCTTTGACTTCTCACAGGGGGACATCTGAGCTCTGGCGCTGGGAATTGGGCATGGGACCACTATCCGGCCATGTGCTCCTGTTTGAGTTGTGGTATCAGCCTTGGCTCAGTTGGCACCACTCTTATCTCCGAGTTAGAAGGTTGTGGGTTTAAGTCCCACTTCAAACCTTGAGCACACAATCTAGGCTGATACTCCAGTGCAATACTGAGGGAGTGCTGCACATTCAGAGCTGTCACCTTTTGATTAACACCTTAAACCGAGGTCCCGTCTACCCTCTCATGTAAAAGATCCCATGGCACTATTTCGAAGATGAACAGGGTAGTTCTCCCCGGTGTCCTGGCCAGTATTTATCCCTCAACCAATACCCTAAGAACAATCCCCAGCATCGAAGCACTGACCACACTCGACCAGCTCCGTTGGGCGGGTCTCATTGTCCGCATGCAGCGACACAAGACTCCCAAAGCAAGCGCTCTACCCGGAACTCCTACAAGGCAAGTGAGCCCCAGGTCGACAGAGGAAACGTTTCAAGGACACCCTTAAAGACTCCTTGATAAAATGCAACATCCCCATCGACACCTGGGAGTCCCTGGCTAAAGACCGCCCTAAATTGAGGAAGAGTATCCGGGAGGGCACTGAGCACCTACAGTCTCGTCGTCGAGAGCATGCAGAAATCAAGCGCAGGCAGCGGAAGGAGCGTGCGGCAAACCAGACTCCCCACCCACCCTTTCCTTCAACCACTGTCTGTCCCACCTGTGACAGACTGTAATTCCCGTATTGGACTGTACAGTCACCTGAGAACTCACCTTTAGAGTGGAAGCAAGTCTTCCTCAATTTTGAGGGACTGCCTATGATGATGACCTAAGAACAGATTAACTGGTCATTATCACATTGCTGTATTTGGGATCTTGCCGTGCACAAATTGGCTGCTGCGTTTCCGACATCACAACAGTGACTACACTTCAAAAGTACTTGGTTGTAAAGCGCTTTGGGAGGTCCTGAGATTGCGAAAGGTGCTATAGAAATGCAAGTTCTTTCTCTTCTTCTTTTCATAATGCAACCGGGTAGGTCATTCTACACAAACGACCCCACCCCACCCAGTGCACCACAAACAGGTTCAGCCACACACTGCTGCTACATATGTTCGGGCAGCAATTCTCACTTGCCCCGCTATCGCTGTCCTGGTGAGGCACCAAGCAGAGGTCAGGCCCTTTCACACAAGGAGTGGGGCTGAAAAGGAAGGAGAGTTGGAAAGTGAATGGTCCCTTGGGTCTAGGGCCCAGTTATAGGGTGCCGCAGGAGGCTGCCCTACTCCTGCAATAACTGTACAGGGTATTGGTGAGGCCACACCTGGAATACTGCGTGCAGTTTTGGTCTCCCTATTTAAAGAAGGATATACTTGCATTGGAGGCAGTTCAGAGAAGGTTCACTAGGTTGATTCCGGAGATGAGGGGGTTGACTTATGAGAAAAGGATGAGTAGATTGGGTCTATACACATTGGAGTTCAGAAGAATGAGAGGCGATCTTATCGAAACATATAAGATCATGAGGGGGCTCGACAAGGTGGATGCAGAGAGAATATTTCCACTCATAGGGGAAACTAAAACTACGGGACATAGTCTCAGAATAAGGGGCCACCCATTTAAAACTGAGATGAGGAGGAATTTCTTCTCTCAGAGGGTTGTAAATCTGTGGAATTCTCGGCCCCAGAGAGCTGTGGAGGTCATTGAATATAGTTAAGGCGGAGATAGACAGATTTTTGAGCGATAAGGGACTAAATGATTATGGGGAGCAGGCAGGGAAGTGGAGCTGAGTCCATGATCAGATCAGCCATGATCTTATTGAATGGCGGAACACGCTCGAGGGGCCGTATGGCCTACTCCTGCTCCTATTTCTTATGTTCTCCTGTCCAAGGGTGATTAGGCCTCTGCGAGACCAAAGGGAGGACCAGAGGAACAATAGAACAATATCTGAATTAATTAAGAGTAACGGCAGTTGATAGCTTGCTTATTGTACAGCCAGTGCGGTTTAAGCTGATGGGATGAGTGGTTCCAGATACACTTTGGAGGCTTGGGGTTTGGGTTTGTAATGTTCAAAAATCCACGGCCGCATTTTCTTTTGGAACACCCTGAGGACAAGAAAATGAAGATGGGATCGTCCTATACATTTTAAATGAACATTTTTGGCCAAGTAAAATCCTCAGACCAGGCAGGCTGGAAAACGTGTGGAGTCTGGCTCACAAGCGAGACAGAGGCACTGGCCAATGGGGACAAAGTGCATTCTGGCAGGCCAATCAGGGGTCGATTCGGGCCTGAAGCGGGGAACTCCTCAACCAATGGGGACTGCCCGGCCCAGTTCGAAAATATGACTCACCCCTAATCAAATTATGAATGTGGACCATCATCTACCTAATTAATATGGACAGTGGACAATAGTCCTGAGATCACTGCGGTGATGGCCCATCAAAGGGGAGGCCCAAACCGATTGACTCCCAGGACTGTTACAATGGACCAGCAGACTTTGAGGCACCAATGTGCACTGAAACAATACCCCTGTCCTCACACCTACCTGTACCTGTGATATCTTCTGATTAAATATTCAAAGCTATCTCCCCGCCCAAACTTACACAATGGACCACCAACTGAGTTTGGGCGCGAAAAGGCCAGAACTAAATTGGATACAAATATAGGACCTACAGAACCACCGAGGGAAGAAGCAGCTGGAGCAGTAGGAGAAGGAGTCAAGGAGCAGTAGCAGTCACAGACAAGACAGAAACCGAGAGAGAACGGAGACGGACTGTTACCGGCTGGGAAACCTACCATTGAACGGGCCCTGGACTCGACTTGTGTGCAGAATATACAACCCAACTACCGAGAGGGCCAACATCGTCTCAAGAAGCCGAGCCGCACACCGAACAACGCTCCGAGGCCAACCAGCTGAAGAACCGAAGACTGAAGTAACTGGGAGAGGCAACATTCACTCCAACTACCCCGTAAACCAACCATCCAAAGGCTAAAAAAAAATAACTGTCAAAGGGATCGTAAGTATTATTCTGGGGTTACTTTTCCCAACTGTCAGCCGAGGTCAGTTAGGTAAAAAGAGGGGTGGGGGTGGTGTTGGAACTGTCTTGTGAAGATAAAATTGTGTAAGGTTTTCGTTGTGTCCGTTTCTTGCCATAGATTTTCATAGTTTATAAGTGTGTGTCAGATATGTGTTTTGATGAAGTTTGACCTTGTTGGAAACTTACCGTGGTTAATAAATTGGACTTACCCAGTTTTTTCGTTCCAAGGACCACTTGTCTCTGAGTGTTTTGTTTTCCCTTGTGGAAGCTCATAATCCACCAAAATTCTGAGCTTAGAACCAGATAGGGGTGCTAGGGCGCTTCGAAACCGCCAGTTTAGTGGTCAGCGAGCCATAAGCTGCTGGACCGTCCCCTAGAAGGGACAGAGAGGCCCAATAAACCAACAGCCACCAAAGACCCCCGTAATTGGGCAGAGCAAAAATCCCCTACAGGTTACTATGACCTGTCTCCAGTCCTCGTGTGTCCCAGAGCTCAGGCCTTGAGCATACAATGGAATGACATACTACAGCGAACGTCTTGCATATGGCTAATATTGAAACTTAGTATGTTGCACACTTTCACTTCTAACTTTGGGCTTCACTTTATTTTTAGCTTAAAGGCATCTAGCTTCACAAAAATGTATTCCAACATGATTGACGCCTGCGTAGCGAATGTCAACAAACCATTGATAAAAGGCTTGAAAAGGCCTTTTTTTAGATTACATGGCTCAATTCTTAGGCGCTCAATAGTAGGCAGACTGTCCAATCTGTCATTACTCCGCCAGTGGTATGTTGTAAATTAAATTCTTGATGATGCTAGCTGAACTCCTGTGGTGGTCCGCGGTCCAGAGCACAGCTGTGATGTTTATCTTGCTAACTCTGGGCCTGTTACTTTAACGTTAGTGCTGAGGCACTCTATGTGGAGAAATGATCTACATAGGCACACGCTGAGGTCAATTAGTGGCTAATTACTGTTCTTGTTGGAAGGACCTATTTCCCTTAGCAGAGAGGTCAATAACCAGCGGGCATAGATTTAAAGTAATTGGTTGGAGGTTTAGAGGGGAAGTGCAGAGAGTTTTTTTTCACCCAGAGGGTGGTGGGGGTCTGAAACTCGCTGCCTGAAAGGGTGGTAGAGGCAGAAACCCTCATAGCATTTAAAAAGTACTTGAATATGGACTTGAAGCGCCATAACCTACAAGGCTACGGACCAAGTGCTGGAAAGTGGGATTAGGCTGGATAGCTCTTTGTTGGCTGGCACAGACACGATGGGCTGAATGGCCTTCCGTGCTGTAAATCTCTATGATTCATTGTCAGATTGCTTGTCAGATGAGCAGAAATTTTCTCCAATTGAATATTGGGAAGACCGAAGCCATTAGTTTTTGGTCCCGGCCACAAACTCCGTTCCCTAGCCACTGATTACATCCCTCTCCCCAACTCCTGTCTGGACTGAACCAGATTGTTCGCAACATTGATGTCATGTTATTTTCCCTGAAATGAGCTATCGACCACATATCCGCAGCATAACTAAGACCGCCTATTTCCACCCCTGTTACATCGCCCGTCTCCGTCCTCGCTCATCCGTTGCTGAAGCCCTCACCCATGCCTTTATCCCCTCTAGACTTGACTATTCCAACACACTCCTGGTTGGCCTCCCACATTTTACCTCACATAACTAGAGGTGATCCAAAATTTGGCTGCCCGTGTCCTAACTCACACTACGTTTTCAATTCCCTCCGTGCCTTGTCCCTCCCTATCCCTGTAATTTCCTCCAGCCCCACAACCACCCGAGATGTCTGCGCTCCTCTTATTTTTGCCCTTCTGAGCGTCCATGATTATAATCGGTGGCCGTGCCTTCCGTTGCCTCGGCCCCAAGCTCTGGAATTCCCTGCCTAAACCTCTCCGCCTCTCTACCTCTCCTTTGTCCTTCAAGGCGCTCCTTAAAACCTTACCACTTTGACCAAGCTTTTGGTCATCTGCCGTAATTTCTTCTTATGTGGCTCGGTGTAAAATGTTTTTCTTATAACACTTCTGTGAAGTGCCGTGGGCTGTTTTAATACGTTAAAGGTGCTATATAAATACAAGTTGTTGTTGTGGTAGAGGCAGAAACCCTCATAGTATTTAAAATGTAGTTGGATATGCACTTGAAGGGCGGTGACCTACAAGGCTACAGATCAAGTGCTGGAAAGTGGGTTAGGCTGGGTAGCTCTAGCTGGGTAGATATGATGGGCCGAATGGCCTCCCTTTGTGCTGTAAATTTCCATGATTCCATGATTCTTTTGATTGGCAGCCATTTGGCTCCAGTTCTTGGGGAGAGGCAAGGTTATGTCCGGGTCAGCAAAATAACACCATCAGGAAATAACTGGGTGTTTCATCTCTCTTTGTAAGATTTTTTTTAAAGAATGTTCAGTTGTGAGTTATATAATATATGACAGCTGGACTGTGATGGATGCATCTCAATGTTATTTTAAAAAAATCTGTCGCTTGTTAATTACCCTTTGTGATTGAGAAGGAGGAAAAACTACTTGAAACAACACAACTTTCCCAAAAATGTCTTTGTTCTAGGAATGTAGGCAAAACAATATGCATGGCACACCCTTAGTTGGACCAAGGCCATTAAGAGTCAACCACGTAGTGTGAGACTGGAGTCACATGTAGGCCCAGACCAGGCAGAAGTGTCAAATTTCATTCCCTAAAGGACGCGAGTGAACCAGTTGAACTTTTCCAACACCTTTCCCAATCATTGCTTGTTGTCAGACCATGTATTATTTTGAAATTCAATTTCATAACTTAGCAAGGTGAAATTTTAAATCTGCCGCGGCTCAGTGGGTAGCACTCTCGCCTCGGAGTCAGAAGAGTCACTCTAGAGTCTTGAACACGTAATCTGGACTGACACTCCCGCTGCATTGTCAGAGGCGTCTCTTTTGGATGAGACTTTAAACGGAGGCCCCGTCTGCCCTCTCAGCCGGACGTAACAGATTCCATTGCACTATTTCGAAGAAGTGCAAAGGAGTTCTCCCAAGTGTTCTGGCCAATCAACCAACATCACTAAAAGTGATTATCTGCTCATTACCTCTGTTGTTTTTGAGACTGTGCTGTGCGCAAATTGGCTGCCGTGTTTCTTACCCATCGTCATCATCATAGGCAGTACCTCGGAATCGAGGAAGACTTGCTTCCACTCTTAGAATGAGTCCTTTGGTGGCTGAACAGTCCAATATGAGAGCCACAGTCCCTGTCGCAGGTGGGACAGATAGTCATTGAGGGAAGGGGTGGGACAGGTTTGCCACATGCTCTTTACACTGCCTGCGCTTGATTTCTGCATGCTGTCGGCGATGAGACTCGAGGCACTCGACGCCCTCCCGGATGCACTTCCTCTACTTAGGGCGTTCTTTGGCCAGGGACTCCCAGGTGTCAGTGGGGATGTTACACTTTATCAGGGAGGCTTTGAGGGTGTCCTTGTAACGTTTCCTCTGCCCACCTTTGGCTCGTCTGCCGCGAGGGAGTTCCGAGTAGAACGTTTGCTTTCGGAGTCTCGTGTCTGGCATGCGAACTATGTGACCTGCCCAGCGGAGCTGATCGAGTGTGGTCAGTGCTTCAATGCTGGGGATGTTGGCCTGGTCGAGGACACTAAGGTTGGTGCGTCTGTCCTCCCAGGGGATTTGCAGGATCTTGCAGAGGCATCGTTGGTGGTATTTCTCCAGCGACTTGCAGTGTCTACTGTATATGGTCCACGTCTCTGAGCCATACAGGAGGGCGGGTATTACTACAGCCCTGTAGACCATGAGCTTGGTGGTAGATTTGAGGGCCTGGTCTTCGAACACTCTTTTGCTCAGGCGGTCAAAGGCTGCGCTGGCGCACTGGAAGTGATGTTGAATCTCCTCATCAATGTCTGCCTTTGTTGATAAGAGGCTCCCGAGGTATGGGAAATGGTCCACGTTGTCCAGGGCCACGCCGTGAATCTTGATGACTCGGGGGCAATGCTGTGCGGCGAGAATGTTTCCTACATTACAACAGTGACTACACTTCAAAAAAGTACTTCATTAACTGTAAAGCGCTTTGGGACTTCCTGAGGTGGTGACAGGCGGTATATAAATGCCAGTCTTTCTTGCTTTTGTCTTGACCTCTGGCTTGTTTAGTCTAGTAGCATAACCGTGAGGCTACCACATCCTTGGTGAGGTAAATATGATAACAAATGGTATTAGAAGGGACAATCTGGAACATTACTTCAAACTAAACCATGAGAGTAGGTCAAGAGACACAGGTCCCACAGGAGAAAGTCACACTCAGAACAGATATCACAAAGTTTCACACACAGGAGGGGGTCAGCACAGAGAATGGACTTCCAGATAGGCAATAAAGGCAAAAACCTGTTCAATACAGCTTGCCATTTTTATACACCGTGAAAATTCAATGATGGCATTGGTCATGCTATGCTGTTCATCTACCAAGACAAACATAGTTTAGTTTAAAGTAATGTTTTGGATTCCTACTTGAATAAAAATGGAGGTTAACAATATTAAAGGTGCTTTTAAAAATGTGGAATTTATTACATCCATTGAGATTGGGGGGAAAGCAACTCCTTTGACTATACAACTTGGCGGCAATGCGATAGAACCATACCAGCAGGCTGTTCTGGAGACTTCCCAAGATGATGACGTTGCCCCTTTAAGAAGAAAAAAAAAGAAGTTTCCCCATCACTGGACAGGTCATGTTAGAAGTTTCTGGAATTTTATCCCTGGAACCGTAGTGTACGTTTTCTTTAAAGTAATTGAAGTTTATTTATTTATTATGGTGCATTTTTCAAACTCTGGTTAGCGATTTCCTCACTCCTGGGCAAATGATGCACATTTAAGAATGAAGTCGGCTATTGGAAGTCTATCTGTTGATGGTTTTAATTGGTAGCAGTTCTCCAGCAGGTTCACAAAAGGTTTTGTTTTACCTGTGGCCCAGGTAAACGTTGACACCCTACCCATGGTGCATGCAGCCCAGCAGAACCAGTGCTGGGAAAGTCTGGCAGGATAGTTCGGGCTTCCACTAGGCCCGAACATCATCATTATCATAGTCAGTCCCTCGAAATCGAGGAAGATGTGCTTCCACTCTAAAAGTGAGTTCTCAGGTGACTGAACAGTCCAATATGGCAATTATAGTCTCTGTCACAGGTGGGACAGACAGTGGTTGAAGGAAAGGGTGGGTGGGGAGTCTGGTTTGCCGCACGCTCCTTCCGCTGCCTGCGCTTGATTTCTGCATGCTCTCGGCGACGAGACTCGAGGTGCTCAGCGCCCTCCCAGATGCTCTTCCTCCACTTAGGGCGGTCTTTGGCCAGGGATTCCCAGGTGTCGGTGGGGATGTTGCACTTTATCAAGGAGGCTTTGAAGGTGTCCTTGTAACGTTTCCTCTGCCCTCCTGCTTTCCGTGCAGGTATTCCAAGTAGCTGGCTTTGGGAGTCTTGTGTTGGCCATGCAGACGATGTGGCCCACCCAACGGAGCTGGTCGAGTGTGGTCAGTGCTTCGATGCTAGGGATGTTGGCCTGATTGAGAACACTGACGTTGGTGCGTCTGTCCGCCCAGGGGATTTGCAGAATCTTGCGGAGACATGGTTGGTGGTATTTCTCCAGCGATTTGAGGTGTCTACTCTACATGGTCCACGTCCCTAAGCCACTTTGTCAGGTCACTTTGGTTTCCCAATCAATTCTCAGTGCTTTTTATCTTCAGATTAAAGTGGATGGAGTCACACCCCGTTTGCAGAGAATCACCAAAATTACCAAGGCTTCAAGGGTTAGATTATGAGGAGAGGTTACATAAAGTTGGCTTGTATGCCCTGGAATATAGAAGGTTAAGGGGTGATTTGATTGAGGTTTTAAGGATTTTGAAAGGAATTGCTCGGGTAGATAGAGAGAAACGTTTTTCCGCTGAACTACATTGCAGAATTATTTCTAGTGACATGGCAGGACCAGTATTTCGAGTTTTTCCTATCGAGTAGATTTGGGCAGCTATGCTGGAAAGAAAAGCTTTCAGGTGCATGTAGCACCTTATTGCATCATTCAGGAACATCTCACAATACACCCCACACAATCAACTACTTTGAAGTGCAGTAACTGCAGATACTAGGAACATAGGAACAGGAGGAGGCCATTCAGCCCCTCGAGCCTGTTCTGCCATGCAATGAGATCATGGCTGATCTGTGATCCAACTCCATTTACCCACCTTGGCTCCATATCCATTAATACCTAGCAACAATCTATTGATCTCAGGTTTAAGATTATTAATTGCGTTAGCATCTACTGCTTTTTGTGGGACAGAGGTCCGCATTACTATCACCCTTTGTGGGAAGAAGTGTCTCCCAACTTTTCTCCCCAATGACCTGGCTCTGATTTTAAGGTGATGTCCCCTTCTCCTAGACTCCCCCACCAGCGGAAAAACGTTTCTCTCTATCTACCCGAGCAATTCCTTTCAAAATCCTTAAAACCTCAATCAAATCACCCCTTAACCTTCTATATTCCAGGGCATACAAGCCAACTTTATGTAACCTCTCCTCATAATCTAACCCTTGAAGCCTTGGTAATATTCTGGTGATTCTCTGCTGCACTCCTTCCAAGGCCAATATATCCTTTCCAATGTGTGGTGCCCAGAATGGTACAGAATAGTTGAATGCCCAGCACAGATCCTTGTGGGTTACCACTCATCACTTCCTTCCCATTCAAGTAAAAAAAAAAGGAAAGACTTGGATTTATATAGCGCCTTTTCACGACTACCGGAAGTCTCAAAGCGCCCTTCGAGCCAATAAAGCACTTTTGTAGTGTAGTCTCTGTTGTATTGTGGGAAATATTAAGCAGATGTCCGTTATCCCTACTCTGTCTTCGACCACCGAACTAATCTCCGAACCGGGTAAATTATTTACCTTCAATTCCATGAGCTTGTATTTTAGCTAACAGTCTCTTATAAGAACATAAGAAATAGGAGCAGGAGTAGGCCATCTGACCCCTCGAGCCTGCTCCGCCATTCAATAAGATCATGGCTGATCTGATCATCCCCATTGTACAGTATTCCCATAAAATCGCAACATTTGAATTAAAAAATCCTGCTCTCTTGGTAAACGCATATTAAAAAAATTAATCTTTGAGATGTGGGCGTCACTGGAAGGTTGGCATGTATTGCCCATCCCTAGTTACCCATGGAAGGCGAAGGAGCTGGGCCTTCTTCTTTGTAGCAGTTCGATACAACTGAGAGGCTTACTTAGCCACTTCCATCGTAGGCAATCCCTTCTATCCAGGATGACTTGCTTTTACACCGAAAAGGGATGAGTTCACAGGTGTTTCAATGAAGGACCTAATATTCCAGATCCCGAACTACATGTTGAAGGGTGGACGATGTCTGTGCGTGGATTTTTTTAACGTGTGGTGGCCGTTGCACACCAGCCACCACACGGGCTCGACAGAGCTAGGTCTTGGTCCAGTGGCAAGGATTAACCAGGACGACCGGAGACCAGCTCTGCTGCACGGACCTAGTGCGCACACATATCGCAGTGTGGGCTGGCCCGTGCTGCCCCTGGGCCCTCGCCTCTTCTGGGCCCCGAACTCACGCCTCTTGTGGGCCCCGATCACATCCCTCTACGAACTCTTGCCGCTTCTTCACCCCGACCTCGCCGCTCCTGCTGTACATGTCCGCACTGCAATCAGCCGTCGCTCTTCTGCAGCAGCTGCTCCCTCCAATGGTCCCGGCCTGCAGATGATCTTGCAGGCTGGGACCGTACTGATTTCCAGGCTGGGCCGTCGCACGCTTCTCCCTCCAATGGTCCCAGCCTGCAGATGATCTTGCAGGCTGGGACCGTACTGATTTCCAGGCTGGGCCGTCGCACGCTTCTCCCTCCAATGGTCCCGGCCTGCTGTTGGCCTTGCAGGCTGGGACCGCGCTGATTTCCGGGCTGGGCCATCGCACGCTGCTCCCTCCAGTGGTCCCAGCCTGCTGTTGGCCTTGCAGGCTGGGACCGCGCTGATTTCCGGGCTGGGCCATCGCACGCTGCTCCCTCCAGTGGTCCCGGCCTGCTGTTGGCCTTGCAGGCTGGGACCGCGCTGATTTCCGGGCTGGGCCATCGCACGCTGCTCCCTCCAGTGGTCCCAGCCTGCTGTTGGCCTTGCAGGCTGGGACCGCGCTGATTTCCAGGCTGGGCCATCGCACGCTGCTCCCTCCAGTGGTCCCGGCCTGCTGTTGGCCTTGCAGGCTGGGACCGCGCCGATTTCCGGGCTGGGCCACCGCACGCTGCTCCCTCCAGTGGTCCCGGCCTGCTGTTGGCCTTGCAGGCTGGGACCGCGCTGATTTCCGGGCTGGGCCATCGCACGCTGCTCCCTCCAGTGGTCCCGGCCTGCTGTTGGCCTTGCAGGCTGGGACCGCGCTGATTTCCGGGCTGGGCCATCGCACGCTGCTCCCTCCAGTGGTCCCGGCCTGCTGTTGGCCTTGCAGGCTGGGACCGCGCCGATTTCCGGGCTGGGCCACCGCACGCTGCTCCCTCCAATGGCCCCGGCCTGCTGATGATTAACCACTATAGAGGACAGTTAAGAGTCAATCATGTTGGTGTGGAACTGGAGTCACAGATGGGGTAATGACAGCAGCTTTCCTTCCCTAAAGGACATTAGTGAGCCGTTGGGTTTTTTCCGACAACCTGACAGCGTCACTCTCACTGATCCAAAACTCTGCTACCCGTGTTCTAACTCGTACCAAGTATCGTTCACCCATCACCCCCTGTGCTCACTCATCTACATTGAGTCCCAGTCCGGATACAGCTCCGAGTTTAAAACTGTTATATTTGTTTTCAAATCCCTCCATGGCCTCAACCCTCCCTAGCTCTGTGACCTCATCCAGCCTTGCAACCCTCCAAGATCTCTGCGCTCCGCCAATTCTGACCTCCCCAATTTTAATTGCTCCACAATCGGTGGCTGTGCCTTCAGCTGCCATGCCTCTAAGTTCTGGAGTTCCTGGCCAAAGACCGCCCTAAGTGGAGGAAGAGCATCCAGGAGGCCGCTGAGCATCTCGAGTCTTGTCGCCGAGAGCATGCAGAAAACAAGCGCAGGCAGCGGAAGGAGCGTGCGGCAAACCAGACTCCCCACCCACCCTTTCCTTCAACCACTGTCTATCCCACCTGTGACAGAGACTGTAATTCCTGTATTGGACTGTTCAGTCACCTGAGAACTCACTTTTAGAGTGGAAGCAAGTCTTCCTCGATTTCGAGGGACTGCCTATGATGATGAAGTTCTGGAACTCCCTCCCTAAACCTCTTCACCTCTCTATCTCTCATTCCACCTTTAAGATGCTGCAGAATGGCAGGCAGTGACTAGTGGGGTACTGCAAGTTCTATGCTGGGGCCCCAGCTGTTTACATTGTACATTAATGATTTAGACAAGGGGATTAAATGTAGTATCTCCAAATTTGCGGATGACACTAAGATGGGTGGCAGTGTGAGCTGCGAGGAGGATGCTATGAGGCTGCAGAGTGACTTGGATAGGTTAGGTGAGTGGGCAAATGCATGGCAGATGAAGTATAATGTGGATAAATGTGAGGTTATCCACTTTGGTGGTAAAAACAGAGAGACAGACTATTATCTGAATGGCGACAGATTAGGAAAAGGGGAGGTGCAATGAGACCTGGGTGTCATGGTACATCAGTCATTGAAGGTTGGCATGCAGGTACAGCAGGCGGTTAAGAAAGCAAATGGCATGTTGGCCTTCATAGTGAGGGGATTTGAGTACAGGGGCAGGGAGGTGTTACTACAGTTGTACAGGGCCTTGGTGAGGCCACACCTGGAGTATTGTGTACAGTTTTGGTCTCCTAACTTGAGGAAGGACATTCTTGCTATTGAGGGAGTGCAGCGAAGGTTCACCAGACTGATTCCCGGGATGGTGGGACCGACATATTAAGAAAGACTGGATCAACTGGGCTTGTATTCACTGGAGTTCAGAAGAATGAGAGGGGACCTCATAGAAACGTTTAAAATTCTGTCGGGTTTAGACAGGTTAGATGCAGGAAGAATGTTCCCAATATTGGGGAAGTCCAGAACCAGGGGTCACAGTCTAAGGATAAGGGGTAAGCCATTT
Source organism: Pristiophorus japonicus (assembly GCF_044704955.1). Lineage (NCBI taxonomy): Eukaryota > Metazoa > Chordata > Chondrichthyes > Pristiophoridae > Pristiophorus > Pristiophorus japonicus. The sequence continues at coordinate 223,252,077 of NC_091983.1, forward strand.
AGGACCGAGATGAGGAGAAACTTCTTCACCCAGAGAGTGGTGAACCTGTGGAATTCTCTACCACAGAAAGTTGTTGAGGCCAATTCACTAAATATATTCAAAAAGGAGTTAGATGTAGTCCTTACTACTAGGGGGATCAAGGGGTATGGCGAGAAAGCAGGAATGGGGTACTGAAGTTGCATGTTCAGCCATGAACTTATTGAATAGTGGTGCAGGCTCGAAGGGCCGAATGGCCTACTCCTGCACCTATTTTCTATGTTTCTATGTTTCTATGTTAAAACCTACCTCTTTGACTAAGCTTATGCTAATCTGCCCTAATATCTCCTTATGTGGCTCGGAGTCAATTTTTGTTTAATAATTGCTCCTGTGAAGCGCCTTGGGACATTTTTACTACGTTAACTGTGCAATATTAGTACAGGTTGTTGTTGATAGCAGCTTTACATTTTGTGATGGAAAAAAATGAGTTCAAATTCTCCTGTTCTGTGGATGATTAGTCCAGTAACCTAACCCATCATCATCATCGGAGTGGGAAGGCCGGGGCGACATGCGGTGAATGTTTATGGCGGAGGAGCGGTGAGAGTAACTTAACCACGGCACTACTGGCACCCCTGAGAAAGAGCAGCTCTCCAGGAGATAAGGCAAGATAATTGGATGGGAAAAAAATAAGCATTTATAAAATGGAGAGATCCTTGTTTGCCTGCACTAGCTCCCTGTCTCCCGCTGCGTTAAGTTTGAAATTCGTTGTCCTTGTATTCAAATCTCTCCCCGCCCGCCCCCCCCCTCATGTCCTCGGCCCACCCTACTTCTGTCACCTGCTCTGTGCCTGAAGCTCCCTCTTCCACACCCTTTGTATCCAGCCCGAGCAACCTCCAGCCCATTAATCCAGGCAGAGCTTTGAGCTGCCTCGGCCCTGCTCTCTGAGTCTTCCTCCAGGCACCCCTCTGCCTCACTCTCCTTCATAAACTCTCACAAAGCCCAACCTTTTCAGTCAAACCCTGCCAAGATATCTCTTGCTGGCTGTTCCTGTTACTCGTGCTCTGTAACGAACCCAGGGGCGCTCGCTACATTTAAAGGCTCCACGCAAACTTGAGCTGTTCTTGTGTACTGCACATGGGATGAACGAGGCCACGAGGATATGTTCTTCACTGTTCAAACTGACTTCAGCACGTTGAAACTTGTTGATCGGAATCTTGCTGGGGGTACAGAATCAGTACTTTTAGGCATTTCATTGAAAAAGACGGACAGATTTTTGGTGATCTTCCCGTTTGTCACCTCGGACCCAGCTAGCTTTCAAAGTCAGTCTCACTCCTCCTGTTTTCTCTGCTCTGCTCCCGATGGCGCTTGCTGACCCTTGTTGAGGTACAGGCCCGACCATCAGCAGGCCGGGGCCATTAGAGGGAGCAGCGTGCAGAGGCCTGGCCCGGATATCAGTACGGTCCCGGCCTACAAGACCATCAGCAGGCCGGGGCCATTAGAGGGAGCAGCGTGCAGAGGCCTGGCCCGGATATCAGTACGGTCCCGGCCTACAAGACCATCAGCAGGCCGGGGCCATTAGAGGGAGCAGCGTGCAGAGGCCTGGCCCGGATATCGGTATGGTCCCGGCCTACAAGACCATCAGCAGGCCGGGGCCATTAGAGGGGGCAGCGTGCGGTGGCATACCACTGCAGGGAGCAGCGCGTACTGCTGCAGGAGGGCGACGGCTGACTGCAGTGCGGGTAGATGCAGCAGGAGAGGCGAGGTCGGGACGAAGGAGCGGCAAGAGTTCGTAGAGGGACGTGATCGGGGCCCAGGAGAGGCGAGAGTTCGAGGCCCAGAAGAGGCGAGGGTCTAGGGGCAGCACGGGCCAGCCCTCACTGCGATATGTGCTCGCACTCGGCCCGTGCAGTAGAACTGGTCTCCAGTCGTCTTGGTTAACCCTTGCCACTGGACCAAGACCTAGCTCTGTCAAGCCCGTGTGGTGGCTGGTGTACAACGGCCAGCACACGTTAAAAAAATCCACGCACAGACATCTCCCACCCTTCAAGATGTAGTTCGGGATCTGGAATATTAGGTCCTTCATTGAAACACCTGTGAACTCATCCCTTTTCGGTGTGGAAGCAAGTCATCCTCGTTTCGAGGGGCCACCTATGAGGATGACTGCTCCTTAGGCACCCGCTGACCTTCAGTACTTTGGCCAAGTGACCATTCTTCAAGGTCAATGTTCTTCTCTTCGTGAATCTGTGCGGAAGGAAAAAAATGTGTATCTGCCGAGTGGTTATGAGACTGAACTAGTAATCTAGAGGCTGTGAATTCTAAACATTATAAATAAGGAACTTTCTTTTATATAGCACCCTTCACAACCTCAGGACTTAGTAGAGGAGGCCATCCAACCCCTCAAGCCTGTTTCACCATTCAATTAGATCATTGCTGATCTGTATATTAATTCCATGTACCTGCCGTCGAATCATTGTTTGATGCAGCACAGAAGGCAGCCATTCGGCCCATCATGCCTGTGCTGTAGCTATCCAATTATCCCATTCTCAGAACCCCTGTATGGCAGGCGATTCCCACCGACACCTGGGAGTCCCTGGCCAAAGACCGCCCTAAGTGGGGGAAGAGAGGACAATGTATAGAAGGCATGCAGGAGAGCGCTGAGCACCTCGAGGCTTGTCCCCGAGAGCATGCAGAAACCAAGCGCAGGCAGCGGAAGGAGCGTGCGGCAAACCAGACTCCCCACCCACCCTTTCCTCCAACCACTGTCTGTCCCACCTGTGACAGAGACTGTAATTCCCGTATTGGACTGTTCAGTCAACTGAGAACTCACTTTTGGAGTGGAAGCAAGTCTTCCTCGATTTCGAGGGACTGCCTATGATGATGAGTTCATTGGTGATCTGCATCTTAAGTCCATGTATTTGCCGTAGAATCATTGAATGATACAGCACAGAAGGAGGCCATTTGGCCCATCATGCCTGTGGTATATCTATGGAATTAATCCCATTCTCATGGCTGTTTCCCCATAGCCCTGTAAATGATTTATATTCAAGTTGCACACCAGCCACCACACGGGCTTGACAGAGCTAGGTCTTGGCCAGTGGCAAGGGTTAACCAAGACGACTGGAGACCTACTCTGCTGCATGGACCTAGTGCGCACACATATCACAGTGTGGGCTGGCCCGTGCTGCCCCTGGGCCCTCGCCTCTTCTGGGCCCCGAACTCTCGCCTCTCCTGAGCCTCGATCACATCCCTCTACGAACTCTTGCCGCTCCTTCACCCTGACCTCACCGCTCCTGCTGTTTGAATCAGCAAATTGAATCTGCGTTCACCGCCCTTTCAGGTAGTGCATTCCAGATCGAAACAACTTCCTCTGGTTCTTTGCCAATTATCTTAATTTCTTTGGTTGCTGGCTCCTCCAGCCAGTGGAAATGGTTTCTCTCTATCTGCTCTATCCTAACCCTTCATATGTGCGTGAATCTTAATGCCCCCGAAGCAATAGGTACGGCCTTATCAATGTTGCTCACATCCTTAGAACAAATAATAAATATTCTGTAGGATACAGAATTCTACAACTGTACAACTGTGCCATTCTCTAGAGTTCAGCAGTACACTCTCTTCATTGATTATACACTTTTCCTTTTTGAAGAGCTGTTTTGACTTTGATCTGGATAAGTTACCTGGCTCGAATGCAATCAATATATTCATTTTTTTTCCCGTGTGAATAATTCTGTCGCTAACTACAGTCAACAAAGCAAACCGCTCTTCTCTGTGCCAAAACCTCCAGACGTTCGGTCATAAACCACAGTTACAAAACCAGCTCGGGCCTAGGGTGGGTACAAGCAGGAGGCAGCAATGCTTTGACGATCTCTGCCTGTTGTTCAAGCATCAATGGCTGAAGCGGCCTTTAATAAAGGGGCAGTCTGCTCAATTGAAACGCCCCACGATCCTTAAAACTTACAGGTGGCAATAACACTGTCCAATGCAAACGCTCGCGATACGATAGTCTGCCATTTTAACCAAAACTCGGGACCATCGATATAAGATAGTCACCAATTATTTAAATAGGGATTTTAGGGGAGACTGCTTTACCTAGAATGATAAGAATGTGGAACTCGCTACCACAAGGGAGTGGCTGAGGCGAATATCATGGATGCATTTAAGGTGAAGATAGATAAACACATGAGGGGGAAAGGTATTGTGTCTGTAAGCACCCCAGTAATGACTCCATGAGGTAAGGTATTGCACTTGAACTGTTGTGACCTTAGTCCATTTATTGCAGCTCCTGAATGAGGGTACAGTGAGGTGAGATCTCTTTTATACTTGGTTACCTGCAGTGTACAGGTGACCTCTAGGTCTCCACCAGTTGCACCCTCTGGTGGTACAGGCATAGTGTATACAGTGTGAAGATACATTCAGTGGTCTTATGTAACTGTCCATTGAGTGTACAGGGTATATACTTATTTTATACATACACAACAAAAGGAATAGAAGGATATGCTGATAGGGTGAGATGAAATCGGGTGGGAGGAGGCTCGTGTGGAGCATAAACATCAGCATGGACCTGTTGGGCCAAATGTCCTATTTCTGTGCTATAGTCACTATATTATTCTATTTAATATGTTAATCCTTTACATTAAATTAGCCTAAAGAGCTGGGTGACACAGTAAGTTAAATGCTTGAATTTTTTTTAACCCCTGGGACCAGAGTTCAAATCTAGCTTAAGCTAGCAGAATAAAAGCCCAGTGTGACTGCTGTAACCTTCCACGACCAGGGGGCCATCGCAGAGTATTGATATTCATAACAACATTATCATTTATTTATTATTTGTGCAATTGACTATATCAAGCATAGTCATTATTGTTTATTTATTATATTTGTGATGCGATAAGGCACTTGGGTTTCCGTCGAGTGACACTGGGACGACTCAGTGTCACCCCCTACAGGTTGACCATAAAAGGGCCGACATGAAATGGTGTGGACACGATGGGCCGAAATGGTCACCTTCCGTGCTGCAAATGTCTATGATTCTATGACTCTAAATGAGTTTGACAGTCTCAGTGGACATAGGGCCTATAGCACGAAACTGGTATTAATTCTCTCTCAGCGAGGATGTCTGTAGCTAAGGATTCAATGGGGTAGCTAGAGAGAAACTATTTCCTCTGGTGGGATGGGGATGGGGGGGGTTGGAGTCTAGAACAAGAGGACGCAACCTTTAAATTAGAGCTAGGCCGTTCAAGGGGATGATGCCAGGAAGCACTCCTTCACACAACGGTCAGTGGAAATCGGGAACTTGCTCTCACTGAGGCTAGGTCAATTTCAAACACTGAGATTGAAAGATTTTTCTTGGGCCAGGCTAATAAGAGTTACGGAACCAGGATTGGCAAATGGAGTTGAGATACAGATCAGCCATGATCTAACTGAATGGCGGAACAGGCCCGAGGGCTAATTGTCACGACGCCTGTTCCTATGTCCTGAGATGGACTGAGGCACGCAATGTTATGGAGGTGGCAGTAGGAGGTCTTTGTGATGGGTACAAAGGGTGCAACCCCACTGTGGTGTCAGCAATTGAAACGGGACAATAGCATTGAGGCAGGCTGGGTTGCCTGGACCAGAGGCAAATGGACTGATTTAGCACTCGTCGCATGTTGGAGTTCACAGCCTTGTTTTGGAGTGGGGCTGGGCAGAAATGCCTAAAGTGTTAGTCTGAACTCCCAAGATCTGTCTTGTAAAAATCAAAGTCCATTTTTCTCCCCTCATTTACCTCTGTATTCGATTTACTGAGTTCTGTATTTACTGTATTCTGGTATTGAGCAGAGGGCCCAAAATTGATGCACTCACCGCCCACTGCCGCTGACATCCCTCCGCTCGAACCCGCCCAGTGCCAGTTTCGACGTGGCCTGGGGCGGGCGGGAGGGGAGAGCCGCCGGGAAGCGCCCGCCGACATCAGCGGACGGCCGATGTGGGTAAGTAGACTCCCGCCTGCCGAGATGCCAGATCGGTGCGGGCGGGAGTCGGCTGGAGTCGGCCGGTGGACCGCTGTGAGCAGGCAGCTCTGCCCTGAACGGTGAGTGTCAAGATCCTGTAAAAAAAGGTCATTGGAATGTTTTAAAGTTATTTATTTACAGGTACTTACCTGGATGTGGGGGGGGGGGGTCCCCTGAACATCGTCAGATGTTTTCTTTTTGTTTTTACCTCATCGACCCTCCGTGGGCCCGACTCCATCCTGGGCGGCACTTGGACGGCAAGTGTCTCTGCCGCCGAGAAGGAGACCTCCCGCCCGCTGACGCCCAGATTGGCGGTGTACGTCTTTGATTTGCCGCCCTTCGACTTTCGAGGGACCTCGGTGATGAAAACCCAGCCCAAAGTACCGTCCGGTACCTCGGCGGCCATCGGCGGCCATCGGCGGCCCTTGGGTGGGCGGAGGCCTTGACCCAATTCGGCTCCCAGGATTACTATTGCAACAACACATCACCAGTAGGGTAAAACTAACTAGTGAGGGTGGGAGTATTGAGATTTTCAATTCCGGATCCTGATCTCATGTCCTTTAGCCCCTTACTCTGATCCTTGGCCCTCGAGCAAAAAGGGTGGGCCTCATGCTGTGTACATGGGGCACTGGGCCCAGGGAAGCACAGAGGCAGAGAGAGAGAGACAGGCTGACAAAGAAAGAAGGACCGAGAGAGACAGGATTTGCTGGAGATTGGCATTCATCCAACTAACAAGAGGCAGAGGGGAACTGAGAGAAAAAGAGACATGGCGAGGGATAGAGGGGTGGAACATGGAAACAAGGATAAAGGCAGGCAAGGAAGTCAGATGTAGAGAGAGACAGCGAGACAAAAGAAGAACTTTCATTTCGATTGCGTCTTCCTCGACCTCAGGATGTCCCAAAGCGCTTCACAGCCAATGAAATATTTTTTGGGAGTGTCATCGTCATAGGCAGTCCCTCGGAATCGAGGAAGACTTGCTTCCACTCTTAAAATGAGTCCTTAGGTGACTGAACAGTCCAATACAAGAGCCACAGTCCCTGTCACAGGTGGGACAGATAGTCGTTGAGGGTAAGGGGTGGGTGGGACAGATTTGCCGCACGCTCTTTCCGCTGCCTGCGCTTGCTTTCTTCATGCTCTCGGCGTCGAGACTCGAGGTGCGCAGCGCCCTCCCGGATGCACTTCCTCCACTTACGCTGGTCTTTGGCCAGGGACTCCCAGGTGTCAGTGGGGATGTTGCACTTTATCAGGGAGGCTTTGAGAGTGTCCCTGTAACGGTTCCTCTACCCACCTTTGGCTCGTTTGCCGCGAAGGAGTCCCGAGTAGAACGCTTCATTTGGGAGTCTCGTGTCTGACATGCAGACAATGTGGCCTGCCCAGCGGAGCTGATCAAGTGTGGTCAGTGCTTCAATGCTGGGGATGTTGGCCTGGTCGAGGACGCTAATGTTGGTGCGTCTGTCCTCCCAGGGGATTTGTAGGATCTTGTGGAGACGTCGTTGGTGGTATTTCTCCAGCGACTTGAGATGTCTACAGTACATGGTCCATGTCTCTGAGCCATACAGGAGGACGGGTATTACTACAGTAATGTAGGAAACGTGGCAGCCAATTTGGCCACAACCAGGCCCTACGAACTGCAATGTGACAATGACCAGATAATCTATATTTGGTCAGGACACTGGGGAGAACTCGCCTGCTTTTCTTCAGAATAGTACCACGGGATCTTTTATGTCCACCCAAGAGGGCAGACAGGTCTTTGGTTTAATGTTTCATCTGAAAGACGACACTTCCAACAGTGCAGCACTCCCTCAGTACAACACCGGAGTGACAGCCTTTTTATGTGCTCAAGTCTCTGGAGTGGGACTACATAATGAAAAGGGCGACAGAGGCAGGCAGTATGATATAAGTGACAGGTCCAGAGATAGAAAGACAGTGAGAAAAGAGGCCAGGAAAGAGAGGAAGAGAAAAGCAAGTGCCAAGAGAAAGGTAGATAGCTATATAGATAGACATAGATGGATTGATTGATAGATTGATAGGTAAATAAACAGATATGCAGGTAAATAATTAGATAGGTAGGTAAGTAGAATTATAGAACAATACAGCACAGAAGGAGGCCATTCGGCCCATCGTGCCTGTGCCAGCTCTTTGTCAGAGCGATGCAATTAGTCCCACTCCCCGCTCTTTCCCCACAGCCCTGTAAATTTTCTTCCTTCAAATATTTATTCAATTCTCTTTCGAATGTTCCTATATAATCCGTGGAATTCTCTGCCGAATGAAGCAGTTGAGGCTAGCTCATTGAATGTATTCAAGTCACAGATAGATAGATTTTTAACCAATAAGGGAATTAAGGGTTACGGGGAGCGGGCGGGTAAGTGGAGCTGAGTCCACGGCCAGATCAGCCATGACCTTGTTGAATGGCGGAGCAGGCTCGAGGGGCTAGATGGCCTACTCCTGTTCCTAATTCTTATGTTCTTATGTTCTTATGAATCTGCATTGACCATCCTTTCAGGCCGTGGTTCCTGATTGTAACAACTGGCTGCATAAAAACATTCTCATCTCCCTCCTGCTTCTCTTGTCGATGACCATAGTTCTGTGCCCTCTGGTTACCGACCCTTGTGCCATCGGAAGCAGTTTCTCCTTAATTACTCGCTCAAAAACCCTTTGCGATTATGATAGATAAATAGATGCAGAAATAGAGGGAAAGGCAGACATGGATCCAGAGATGTTGCTGCCATTGGCACGGCTCCAGTTAACAGTTTATAACATTTACCACAAAAAGGCAGTTGAGCAATCACACCAGGAAGTGTCAAAAACTGTCTCACAACAAACCCTGGCAACATATCTTCACACCGAGGTGACGGAACAGCGCCTGCAGTATGATACGACGGAGGGATCATCATAGCCACCCACAGAAGAGCGGGGGTGGGGGGAGCGGAAACTGTAGGGATCTGGATCGGCGATGTTAAAGCGGCATTGCCTTTGTGACAACATGTTGGGAAAACATTGCGTTGGAAGATGAAGAAGCTCCACCATTATAGCCCTGGGGCTGACACGTGCTCATTATTTGTCTCAACTCAACATACTTGGACTCTACTGTGTGATTGTCAAGACCTGTCTTTCCCACAGCTCCCTGACACCTTATCTCTATCATTCTCTGTCAGCCTGTCTCTTTCTTTCTCTCTATTTGTCTATTTCTCTCCATTTATTTGCTACTTTTCCTCACTGTTTTGGCCTTCCACTGTTTGCTTTGTGCCTGCCCTTCTTTCTCTCTGCCCTTATCTCCTTCTTTCCATTTGCCCGCATTGCTCTATTTCGCTAGCTTTGCTTGTCTCCCCTCCTGCCTGCCTCTTTTTCCTCTCTCTCTAACTGGTGCGTTCTTTTTTCTCTCTGTCCATCTCACTTTCAATGTTTGACAAAAGTGTTCCTTCAAGCAGTTGCCCTTCAATATGCCCGAAATATTTTTTTTATCTGCAAGAAAGCCTATCTAACAATAATTTACAATTGAATGCATAATTGGACTTGGCTCATGTCCACCAGAACCAATCGATTGGCCAATGGAGTCTTGGTTTAACATCTCATCTGAAGGACATCCTTGAATCCCTTAGGATTGCATTAGAGTGTCAGCCAGGTTCAGGACTGAGCAACTTTCTGACTCAGAGGGAAGAGTACTGTTAATTGAGTGAAGCTCTCACACAAGTCAATGGGGAAGACACTCAAAGGCACTGTACCAATGCAAGGCTTTCTTCTTTTTCTCCATCGGGAAGACAAGCAAGATGTTAGCCACAGCTCAGTGGTTGGCACCCTCACCTCTGCGTCAGAGGGTCGAGGGTTCAAGTCCCACTCCGGAGACTTGAGCACATAACCTAGGCTAACACTCCCAGTGCAATGCTGAGGGAGCGCTGCATTGTCGGAGATTCCGTCTTTCTGATGGGACGTTAAACTGACGCCCCTGTCTCCTCTCTTAGGTTGGCATGAAAGATCCCATGGCACTATTTCAAAGAAGAGCAGGGATGTGCTGGCCAATATTTATCCCTCAACCTATACCTAAAAAAAATGGTAATCTGGTCATTATCACATTGAGGTTTGTAGGAGCTTGCTGTGCACAAATTGGTTGCCGTATTTCCTACACTATACTTCACAAAGTACTTCGACAGTAAAGCGCTTTGGGACATCATGAAGTACGTGAAAGGCTCTATAGAAAGGCAAATTCTTTCCTTCTAAAGGCTGTGTGTGACAACGCACAGGGGGGATAAATACACGCGCCAGAAGCGGTCAGCCCGAGGACCAGCTGAAATTGGCCCTCGGTCTTTGTCGTTAATATTTCGGTCATCTGTCACGCCTTCACAGGCCGTTTGCCCATTTCACACTGCTGACTATTGGACGATTTGCCTCGCAGACAACGACTTTGTGTAAATCCCAGGGCAATCGCGAGCACTGTGGAGTCAGGGAGCACTTTCCTGCTCTGGTTGGCTCCACAGGAACCTTATTAAAATTGTTTTTTTTAAACAAACGCTTGCCTTTTGGCGGCTGTTGTTGAGAATCCTGCGCAGGGCAGGCCCAGCACCTGATTCTGCTCATCGCAATCCAGTTTGGATGTGGGGCCCTAAAGCCAGAGATAGGCCTCTCAGTTACATATGTAAGGGGCCGAATGCCTCTTTTAGGTGGCCCCCCAGGATGCCTGGCAAAATGGTCTGAACCAATATCGGGTCTGATGGCTTTCTGGCATCCCTGAGATATAGGAGATTGACCCCCTCCCCCCAAAAAAGGGCGCAACGATGTCCAATGATCCCTCCCACCTATTGCGTCAAAGAGTCTCCCATCCCACCATCCCCTGTCCCCCCTCACGGGTTAAGTTTACACTCAGCTCTGACAAGAATTGAGGAGAAACATGCTTCTCTGCAGGTGGAATGTTGCTCATGTAAGAAGCGTTCGACAAAAACACATCAATTAACAAAGGCAGCTTTTTAAGAAAAGGAAGTGTTGACTCATGCTTCAAAGCTCGAGGAAACTCCACAACTGGATGAGCGACGTGGGCAGGGATGGCAGAAGCCACATCGGGATCAAACTCACTCCGAGTGACGTCACTCCAATCGGCATCCAAGTGCTGGTTTTCACAGCGCGCTCGCAGTGCAGAGCCTGGCTTTCCGGGAGCTCCTGTTGGAAAATCGAGGGCGCGCATCCAGGATCTCCCAGTGGGTGCTCCCGGTGGGTGATGCTCCGTGCTAAGAGCGTGCCTTTAGAAAATGGTACGTCGGGGAATCGACGTTACAGGGTCGCAGTCCCACCTCCGACGAGGGGGCGGGGGGTGGGTGGGGAACAGTCAAAGATGCTGGGAGCGCGGGACCAGCAGGCCATTGATTCCCAACACGGTTACCTCACCGAGGTGGCTGGCTGCGGTTACTATGGTGACGAGCGCCATAGGGCCTTTCCACGATTGGGCATCACTTTCGAAATTCCCGCACGACGTGCACACAACACTAAGAAGCAAAACTAGAGATTGGATGGAATATTCTGCACCACCCCCCTACCCACCGACAACGTTTCCTCCCCCATACACCGTCCCCCCACACACACACCGTCCCCCCACACACACATTGTCCCCCCCACACACCGTCCCCCCACACACACACCGTTCCCCCCACACACACACCGTTCCCCCCACACATACACCGTTCCCCCCACACACACACCGTCCCCCCACACACACACCGTTCCCCCCACACACACATCGTTCCCCCCACACACACACCGTTCCCCCCACACACACACCGTTCCCCCCACACACACACCGTCCCCCCACACACACACCGTCCCCCCACACACACACCGTTCCCCCCACACACACATCGTTCCCCCCACACACACACCGTTCCCCCCACACACACACCGTTCCCCCCACACACACACCGTCCCCCCACACACACACCGTCCCCCCACACACACATCGTTCCCCCCACACACACACCGTCCCCCCACACACACACACCATTCCCCCCCACACACACCATTCCCCCACACACACACCGTTCCCCCCCCACACACACACCATTCCCCCCCACACACACCGTCCCCCCACACACACACCGTCCCCCCACACACACACCGTCCCCCCACACACACACCGTCCCCCACACACACCAGTCCCCCCCACCACACCGTCCCCCCCACACACACACCGTCCCCCACACACACACCATTCCCCCCCCCACACACACCATTCCCCCCCACACACACCGTCCCCCCACACACACCAGTCCCCCCACACACACCGTCCCCCCACACACACACCATTCCCCCCACACACACCGTCCCCCCCACACACACCCATTCCCCCCCACACACACACCGTCCCCCCACACACACACCGTCCCCCCCACACACACACCATTCCCCCCACACACACCGTCCCCCCACACACACACATTCCCCCCACACACACCCGTCCCCCCACACAACACCATTCCCCCCACACACACACCGTCCCCCCCCACACACACACCATTCCCCCCCACACACACCGTCCCCCCACACACACCATTCCCCCACACACACACCGTCCCCCCCCACACACACACCATTCCCCCCCACACACACCGTTCCCCCCACACACACACCGTTCCCCCACACACACACCGTCCCCCCACAACACACACCGTTCCCCCCCCACACACACACCGTTCCCCCCCCACACACACACCATTCCCCCCCACACACACCGTCCCCACACACACACACCGTTCCCCCACACACACACCGTTCCCCCCACACACACACTGTCCC